>NW_019213764.1:0-42224 GCF_002532875.2 Varroa jacobsoni
GAAAAATCAAAAGCACCAGGTAAATCAAAAGCACCAGGTAAATCAAAAGCTACGACAACGAAGTCAAAAGCGCCCAAGAGTAAGGCTGCGAAAACCAAGGCTGGTAAGACAGTTAAGGAGGCCGCTAAGACGAAAAAAAGCGAAGTTCAAAAGGCCTTCAAGAAACCTAAACGAAAGGAAAAAGAAGGCGCCACGAAAGTGGAGCAGAAAACTGATAAGATCGGTGGCAAATCGAAGGCCACGACCAGGAAAGGGGCAGAATCACCCGCCTCGAAAATTGATAAGAAAAAAGGAAAAACTGACAAACAAAAGATTGCTGCTCGGATTGCAACAGCAATGCCAATGGAAAGAAAGTCTTTGTCAGCCATTACGGCTGAAGCCGCTAAGGCCGATGCCGCAGCGGAAGAAGCGGCCAAGGCTGGTGCGAAGCCTGCTGCTGCACCGCCTCCACCGCCCACCGCGGAAACACCTCCAGTATCGCCTCCAGTATCGCCTCCAGTCGAGGCCAAGGTATTATCTAAGAAAGAAGAGCGAAGGTCCGAAGAACCAGAAAAGGTATCGGAGCGAAGATCCGACCGTAAACCGGAAAAAAAGACATCGGAACGATTATCCGACAGAAAAGCCGAGGGCCGAAAATCAGATAGAGTAGAAATAAAGGAAAAGGAAAAGGAAAAAGAAAAGGAAAAGGAAAAGGAAAAGGAGAAGGAGAAGGAGAAGGAAAAAGAGGAAGAGGTGGCGCCACCAGCACCACCATTACCCGAACCCGAGAAAGAAAAGGAAAAAGAGGAGCCTCGAGAAATTCGAGAGCCTCGGAAGCCTGTAAGCAGACCTCCTGCACTGCCTGCAGAACCATCTGTGCCGCCGCCGCCGCCATCGGAGGCTGATCAGCAGGCGTTAGTTCCGCCTAGCGAAGTAAGGTTCCCTGAGTCTGAGTCAGCCGCAGAGGTAAGTCCGCCGGTCAGTGCTGAAGCTACGGAGCGTGCGTCCACGTCTATCTCCGAAGAGCCATCATCGTCTCCATCTGAAGAAAAAAGACAGAGTGTTGGTGAACTTGTTCCTGTTGAAGTCGGAGGTGACCTTGACCGACTGCCTGATTCACTGGAAGTGGAGCGGGAGAAAGAAAAAGAACAGGAAAGAGAGCGGGAACTGGAAAAAGAAAAAGAACGCGAAAGGCAAAAAGAAAAGGAACGTGAGCGTGAGAAGGAGAGGGAAAAAGAGAAGGAACGCGAGAAAGAGCGCGCCCGCGAAAAGCGAAAAGAGCGCGAGGACGAGACAGCAGAAAAATCCGAGGATGAATCGGAAGCGGCGGCTCGTACACCGCCGTCGCCTCCTCAACCGTCTTCGCCCGCGACGGCAACTGTATCGGCGACTGTGACTGCGACTGCGACTACAACTACAACTACAACCGAGGAGGAACAGCCTGAACCGTCACCAGTGGAAGGGGAGGCCATTCAAGCCCAGAATCTTCAGAATTTACCGCTTCTCGATGTTCACCATGACCAAGATCCTTATGCTCAACAAACGGTATATTCACCCGTTGTCAGTAGCGAAGCCGTCGTATGCGGACGGTGCTGTGGTTTTAACTACAAGGACGCCTTCATCATAATTCTGCTGATCATAAATATGTTTGCTTTCTTTGTCTGGTTCAGCAGTATACGCAAATATTTTCCTAGCGAGCAAGATCTCAAACAACGGTTCGGAAGGTAAAAAGGCTGCGGTAACGGAGAAATTTCTAAAGACAAGAACGGACACAACGAAGAGCGGGCATTTTGATTGAAAAGGATGTGGATACTAAACGATACTAAACGTTTCCAAATGATTAAATCATCATTCAAAATGATGATATCATATGGGATTTGTTTTCATTTGTAGAATTTTTAGTCTTGCTTTGTTTATAAAAAAAAGCGTAATCGGGCACGATAAGGTGTATGTAACATGCGTCGCCTACTGGATATTAATAGAAAACTATTACAACACAACTAAAAAATAGTTTTATATATATATATATATATATATATAAAATATATATATATATATAAAAAAAATATTTTTTTTTTTTATATATATATATATATTACATGTAACATATATAATAATAAATGTAACTACTTATAATTTCAGGTTTTCAGAACATGAATTACATAAATATTATAGTATTTGTTATGTAGGCAATTAGCCTATTTATTGCCATTTATTTACTCAGTTGAGGTGGCATACGCAGGTTAAAACCTGTCACGCAACCTTTAAGCTTTGCGTAACGTACTCGCATGCGTGAAATTGTATATACTAACAACGCAGAAATCTAAACATTGAATTTCGTAGATATTCCTGGTTCAGCTCAATGTTTGTCATTCTTCTGTGCAATTAAAATTAGGCGAGTCCACGAGACGTTGGTTTCCGATATATTGCAGCAGTATTCTGAGTTGCGGGATGTCAATGCGAATTGGTAGATTCCGACATTGTTTCATAAAATTGAATAAGATGCAGACCGTAATTTTCCAACAGAAGCGTGTGTTCATATTAATCCGAATAAGCACTCAAGCTCCGGCGACAGTTGGTATAATACTAGTCTTCCAACCGCTTGTCCGAGGAACCGTTCCTCGATAAGAAGCACAATACGTTTACGTGAACTGCCCAACAGCAAAAGTAGGCTTGTCTCGCTATTCATGTTATCTTAAGTGCTAGCGACCTATAACGATAACTCACTTTTTATAGAAATGGCTGAATGGGAAAGGGAAACCTGTTCCGACACGCTGTAAATCTCGTTCCGTCCTGGGAAGGGGCAATACTTGTATCCTTTGCGAGTGACGGACGAGACCCAGCGCCTGCCTAACCATGACGGACTACAAGAAAATCAACCCACCCAGCCGTAGCTCGGACATACAATTGATTTGAATTCGACAAAATTTTCTTACACTATAAGGCGGCCTGTGGATTTGTAGCTTTTGTAATTTCGAAATGTCTTCTGGATCTGAAAGTCGAATCGATTTTTGTAGGTGCAGAAGCCCTGCAGATGTAGCGTGTTCTGGACGTCTTTTTCGATTCCGGCAACTACGTATTTGAACATCTCAGAGTTTTTCTTCATGTGGTCGAATTCCTCGTCTGTATAGTTGTTAACCGTGAAGCACCAACGGCAGCTAGATGGGTGGTAATGGTTAGGCAGGCGTTGGATCTTATCCGTAACTCGCGAAGGCTAGAAGTACTACCCCTTCGCGAGAGGGGACTAGACTTATAGCATGTCTGATTGCGCTTTCCTATTGAGCCATTTCTATAAAAGCGGATTAACTCTTCAAGGGGCTAGCCCTTAAGATAACATGAGTAGTAACGCCATTCCCCTTTTACCGTTGGGCAGTTCACAAAAGCGTATTGCACCGAGTGCCTCTTATCGAAAAAAGTTGCCCGGACAAGCGGTTGGAAGACTGGTATTGTCTCCGGAGCTATTAGTGCTTATTTATCGCATCTTGGTCCTTCTTATTATCAGTCAAGTGTTCATCGGTAC
Organism: Varroa jacobsoni; assembly: GCF_002532875.2. Classification (NCBI taxonomy): domain Eukaryota; kingdom Metazoa; phylum Arthropoda; class Arachnida; order Mesostigmata; family Varroidae; genus Varroa; species Varroa jacobsoni. The sequence continues at coordinate 3,500 of NW_019213764.1, forward strand.
CAGACAGAGGCACTTAATTAAAGGATGGCTATACGTAGGAGTAGTACTCGTGCTATCACTAAGACTAAACGTAGCAGGCGATGCCATCTATAGCATCGGCGCAAGAGCTTTAAGAGATTTTATAAAAGGCGTATTTACGTGACCTTGACACAAGTGACATGTGGCAATACAGAGTTGCCTAGGAAAGGAGGTAAAGGTCTCTATTTTTGGGTTTTGGCAGATACCTCTAGTTTATCTAAATATTCGCCATTTTTCCGAAAATTATGCGAGTGAAGATGACGTTGGTCCCCGATATATTCTCCCGATATAGCATTCTGAGTTGCAAGATGTCAAGGCTAATTGGCAGATTCCGATATTGTTTGATAAAATTGAGAAAGATGCAGACCGTAATTTTCAACAGAAAAAGCATGCGTTCATATGGATTTGAAACCAAAGGATCCCTTTAAGGTTCATTATTATCTGTTTGTATCTCAGATGCGAAGTATTTCTGGACTAGGAGATATGTTTAAAGGAAATGGGTTGGATATAAAGCAGCAGTTAAATTATGATTTTTATGTTTTATGGTTTATATTGTTGTATATATATATGATATAGGAATGCTTGAAACCGTTGGAGGTGCCCAAATTTTGTTTTCTTCTATATCTGATGATATGAAGAGTAGATTGGGAGCTACATGTATAAAATTGAAATATTCTCTTGTAATTTGGGTTACCTTCACTCTCGTGAAGTAAAAGTATTTTGGTTGCATACGAATTGCTTTTATTTCCTCTTCTAATTCTGCAATGTTATCGCATTCATACCTAAAAACATTAAGTAAAGCAGGTTCAGTATTGCAATAAAAATATATTCTGCGTTTACGTGGTGAGAGGTGTCGCACCCAAGGAATTTATACTAAAGTGCGTAATCAATATTGCTAGTCATAAAAATATATTTGGGAGTGAAGGCTCTGTTGACACTCCTTTGTATTGGACTTGGTAGGGATATTTTTATATATTCTAGGCAACTCATCCCATTTAATCCAACCATAGAAGTTGTTGATAACCACGCCGGCCTATTGGTGGTAATTTTACTTCAACGTTCGCCTACAGGCAATGTTATCTTCAAATGAAACCCGGCCAATGGCATCTACAGATGCAGGGTCCCGCACTGGCATCTATCCTGCATCTTCAGATACGCTGACATATAACAAAATTTCGTACTAGGAAACACCGTCGCTCAATAGGCCTTTACTTCGATTTATAAGATTTCGATGATATCGATAATCGTAGTGCACTTCAAAAGATTCATGGCCAGGCTCCCATTCGTGATAGTATGTGAAAGTGAGCGAAAGTATAGAAGCTATGGCGGAACAATGTCAAACGTGTGAAGATTGCACTTCGCTTGACTTCAATCGACACTGCAATTTTTTTGAAATGATGTGTTGAAGAAGGGGACGACAACATAGTGTTTATGTCACACAGCGCGTATACTTTGAAAAGTACACTGCTTTCGACCGCAAGCAATGTACTTCGTTTTGAAGAAGAACGCAGGAATTTTTTTTTCTCTGTGAAGATTTTAATTGCAATTGCAACATTTTTGTTTTCTTAGAAATTCTTTTATGATCATGACTTTAGTTTACGCGGTCTTTGTACTTGGACTACCTTTATAGCACCTTCGTATTGGACAGTCTGATTCCACTAAGCTATTGCAAGCGAATCCGATGGGTCTATTGTCTAACAAGTTTTTTTTCATTTTATTTATTAATTCAAGTCTTATATTGAATTTTCAGTAATATTTTTATTGATATATTTTCGATCTTGTCCTATTGAAGAGCCTTATGTACTTTTAAGTCAAGTATTGACATTTTAATTATTTTGCTTCCTTTTTATTTCGTCCTTGAGTTTCGCAGACTAGATCGAAAAAAAAAGAAGATTAAAAACAATAGTCGGAAAAAATTCTGCAAGGAAGAATAATTTTCCAAACTAGTATTGGAACTAGATCATAACGATAGCGAATGAGTGTTCTTCAACAACAGCGCTGCGGAAATTCATCGAAAATTCATATAGACATTGGATGGCAAGAAGACCGTAAACGAACGTGCGTTAGGTGAATAGTGCGAATGATGCAAAAAAAATAACGTCGAAGACCGGTAAAAAGATAACCTGATGTCGGGACGTCAAGGACAACAGCGCACTGCCGCAATCGGAAAGGACCCTCTCGAAGACAGAACTTGGGGTCTAAAGGCCAAAAGCAGAATTTCACATATGTGTTATAGAATTATCACTCGAATTCTGAAAATGCGATAACCGAGTAAAAAATGGGTTTCCCGGGAATTGACTTTAGGAAACCTGCAAACGCGTGTGATATGTTCCTCGTACGATCTGCAGAACTTGATTCAACAAAAAATACGCCCGGCACATACGATTGCCATGATGCAATCTTTACCGCTAGCTCGAAAGGGATAAAATGTAAATATGACATCGCTTTGGAAAGGGGAAACAGATCTAGGTAGCAGTATCGGATATATTTGGCCGCAGGATGATGATAGCATTCGCAACAGATATCAGGGGCGTCTGCTAGCATGAAATATGCTAGAATAGGAACAGTTAATGCAGCTTGCTACTTTGAGTTCCTCAAGAGATTTACAGACCGTTGGTACGGCAATCGGAAGCACGTAGTTTGACTTATTGATGGCAACACAGCATCTCATCGGTGAGCCTCAGTTTCTTACTGCATCGGGCAAAGAAATATCAACGCTGGCTTTAGCCTGCCCTTTCTTTCGATCTAAGTCGGAGTGAATGCGAGGCTTTTGATGTTCTAAAAAGACAACATGTGACAAGCAAACCTCTCCTGATGTTATTATGGTCAGTAGCTATCGAATCAATATAGGGAGTAATAACATGCGAATGATGACTATGTTAGTGAAACTTAATGAATTAAAAAATAAATCAATAGCCGAAATATGCCGAACATTATCAATTGTCTTGTCTATCTAGCTACCCGCCCAATTACGAAAACACGACACTGAAGTATAGGCTCGCAAACATTTCTTGGTATGTAAATACTGCTTCTTTAGATAATTTATGTCTAAAAAAATAAAAGAGAAGGAAGTTTATCGAAGGGACTCAATTTATTATACATGCGAGTAATTCGACAAGATTAAATAAGAGGTTAGCTAGAAATCAAACCGAATATTCCAGGGTTTGATAGGTGGCTAAAGAAAATGCAGTGGCTGATATGTTTCATGGTTACGTTGGGAGTCTCCTGTTCAACTTAAATTTTTTTAAATTTTGCGCATTTGCGGAAGAACATTCTTGCCTATTCCAGTTTTACTGTGTTCCATCGAGGTGATGTAAACGCATAGTATTTTCAGTTCGCACCTTCGCTTATGAATGCAGAAGATGATCTTCACTCCGTTTAATATTCAGATACTTATATAGTTAAGCGCATATCCTATTTTAATATTGGTATTTTATTTTTTTAAATATACATGTAATGTACGAAAAGCAACCCATATATACGCTATTGGTGAATCTTGTTGATTGTTAGTTAACTCGTGGCTGCGAAACGAGATTTCCGTTCGTCTTTACTCTGTCTCAGCGTTAAGTGGGTACGTCGAATATGCTTATATATATTTATCTAAATGCCAAGAGCCATATACGTGATATAGGATAAAATAGCTAGATATCCTGCGTGGATTTGAGTTTCAAATCAGAGTAGAATATGGAGATAGGTAAGGTAACGAATGTGCATGAAAAGTGTACTCATGAGTCCTTTTTTGCTTTTACCTAACCCAGAGTAAACCTAATCAAAGTGTAGCCAACAAATCGTCGAGGCTACCCGAATAACGTGATGTATTTGGCGTTTTAAGTTTTTTTTTCTTTATTCGGGTATGTTATCTATATCGTTCCTCACATAAACTCGTATTATTAGCACGATACCATACGTGCTCCTACTATTGTCCTCGTAAGCTAAGCAAAACTTTTCTATACAACCGTTAAGAAATCACAGTTTATCAAGATTCAAAATTCAAGAAAAAATCAAGCTTTTGTACAAATAATCTCTTTATTTACGTGAAATGAGCCTATAGGACAAGTTTTGTCAAGGCAACCCTGACTATCTAATCTAAAAAGAATATTACGATAGTTCTTATAAAATTTGCCAACAAAAATTCTATGGGGCTACACTTTTTTGAAACTATCGAATTTTGCTTAATTATCTCTTTCTCATAGTAAAATACCCATAAACATTTTCTTAATTGTACTCGACGGAAAGAAAGGTTTCGCAAGTCCTACGCGCATTTTCGAACCAAAATGAGTCACTTAGCGTACGATTACATCGGACAAATATATATATTAGTTGGTGCATTTAAATTCGGACACATTTTAGCCGACTACTTCGTTGTTGCGCAGATGCGTTTATCCGCTGAATTGGATACTTTTTCAAGATGACCAGTTTTTTTTTTGTCCAAAACCAAAGACGCTTATCATGGCGGAATACGGTGCGCCGTTTTTTGCAATTTAAGCCAAGAACAACCATTGTCCAATCGCTTCCGCCGAAACCAATCGCGACCAGGACTCAAAGCTTTTTTGCTCGAAATTGAAGATCCACGTTGTTCTTAGCTTCCATAGGGCTATAAAAAATCCAGCAAAGATTTTCATGAGCCAAACTGGGAGATCCTCGATGGAGTTTAAAAAAAGAACTTAAAAATTCATCTAAATAAACGAAAGGGCCGTTCCTAACATACTTGGATCGTTATATAAAATTGACGACCATTTTAGAGGAGAGAATATGAACTGTCAATGAAATCATTTAGGTTATCTTCGTCGTTAGGCTTCCTGCAAATGTTTGCGTATTTTTGCATCTTACATTGTTGCTAATTGTTTTAAGCCCTCGGATTTTTAGGTTTTTGCTCTACTATTAGACCGGAGTTTGGCAATTTTATGTAGTGTGTTTGGGTGATACGTTAATGAGTTCACACCCAAATATCACTCACCTCACGCTTACTTTTAGAAGGCTACCTTCAGATTAATGAAAGGATATCTTGATAAAAACTGGTTGAGGTCGCGAATTAAAGCTTTAGCTGCGACGAATATTTGTTACATTGAATGAGTACAACTGTCAGTTACGGAATTTCTAGTACGTGAAACGTAAATTTTTAAGAAATATGCATTATTGCTTAGAGAGGGTTATGTAAGCAACGTACAAAAAACATCGATCTAACTTTTCTATACAAACGCATTAGTCCGATGTTAAGTTCAATCCGCATTAGTCACTGGTACTAATTTTCAGCTAATGACGGCTGATTTTCTAGCAAAGTACCCTTTTTGATCGATGGGTTTTAAAGATTGCTACAAACGCAACCGTTTAAGTGCTTTGTAAGTACTAGCCACGATTAATGTGTAATCGTCCCAGCCGACGTTATTGCGTACTTGGGTAAGAAGGGGCGTTACCTATACGATGTGCCTACTATCTAGATAGAACGCGTCCTCCGCTGTATTCTGAATAATATTATAGAAAACTAAATGGATAAGATGTTTTCAAGCTTTTTTGGCAAGGGCTCAAAGAAGTCTATGTGGACACCTGTGACTCTTCAGCGAACTTCCTAAGCAATTTTCTAATTCGTGTCGCAAATAACGTATCGTTCGTCAGAGTTGGAGAAACGCTCTTTGAATGCTAATGTCGACAGGACAATCGAAAGAAACGAAAAAACGAAGCGTGTTTCGGGGAGGTCTACGTAAATCATAAGCCGTCTCCATGCAAGCAAAGGATTCCCCGCCGCAGGACATTGCACTTGAGCAAGACGCCTATCAACAGGAGAGTGCCTACTCACCCTTATCATTGCCAGATGTGGATATCGTGTGTTCCCGGTGCTGTGGTTTCAGCTACAAGGATGGATTAATTCTAGGAATGCTATTTTTCAATTTAATCATGTTCATAATCTGGTATAATAGCATACGGAAGTACTTCCCTACCGAGAGAGACCTAAGTAGAAAGTTTGGGTTTTTGAGATGAGCGCGACGGGAACGAGTCAAAATTGTCGAACGAACACGAGAGCTACGAGGCGGTTATCCTGATGAAGTGCGACATACAGAAAACCATATTTGTCTGAAGATTCAAAATAACTTGCCATCTTCAGGATGGCAACGTCACGGTTCAACTGGTGTGTTTCTCATTAGTGATGCTGCTTCCATATCTTTTGTATTGACTGGCTTGCCTAATTGTTGTAAATCCTGCATTTTGCTTATATAGATAAAAATACTGGACGTTTGCGCATGCAGATGCTCATTCCAAGACCTACTAGTAAATGGTAGTTTTTGGTCAACTTGTTAGTTTTCAACAGTTGTCAATGTCAGGAGCTGACGTAGCTTTACGTCAACCGATATGCATAGCAAACATCTTTGTGACGATGTTGCTTAACGAAGCTGGCTACGTTACGGTCCGCTACTAATACAAATGTATACATCTAGGATATATAATAGGCCGTAAAACTATCTCAACGTTGTACGTCAACTGTCCATAGTTGAAGTGATCTTTGGGAAAAATTTGATCCTTTCATGAGGACACTCACAGAAAATCAGATGTAATTGAACGTTAGACTTTTTCGAATCATTTTCTCTAAGCTGTAGTGTTATATCTGTCCTATTGCTGGCACATAGCCTTGCTGATTCTGTCACGGGAATTGTCCGAAAATGACTGCTTTTTTTTTCTCGATGGGCAGGATTATTTATGTGAACAGTGTTCACCAAACATGTACAGACAAGTTGTGTCGAAGGTTAGATCATAAGACGAGCCTATTTTATAACGATACTTTATTTTGCGACACTTATTTGTATTTGAGATGTGCTCTGTCTGGGACCGTCCACTCGAATGTTGTTACTCGTAGTTCTACCGGGGGAGCCGTGATAGTTTAATAAATGCTTAAATCTTCGGACTCCTGCCTTGACATGGGGAAGATCCCTGCGAAGGTGAGCAACGAAGAGCAGTATAAAACAGATCCTTATTACTATGGTTGGATGTTAGCATTCAGATTCGCTGTGTGCAGAAACGCAAAGTTTATTCATCGCGGTCAAAATAAATTTGCTAAAATGAGTTCGACGAACAGGTGCCGAGTGATTTGAAGGCGGGTCAAGAGCAGATGTGAGAATTATCCATTATTTTGGTTGGTCGTTAGAACAGTGGGCAATCCTTTCATCGAAATGTAACTTGCGATTCGAGGAAATACCCCACGGTGGTCACATACGGCGTTACCAGTGGCTGGATGCAATCAGATAAGTTGTGCGTAACCCCAAAGGAAATGTACAGCTGCAAAAACAGTAGTCTAGTCCGTGTTAGTTATCAGTTATGGCTGAAGTGTGTTGTCGATCGCACAAGAGCGCTCCATCGATAGGAAGGGTCACGGTGACAAAATGTCGATATTACGGTCAACCATACTCGATGGACGATGCTTCGAAGTTCTGGAAAACTAGTAAATTTCAATGTGATGCTGAAAGGAATTGCCTTTGAAGAGTTTAGACTTAGCAGTATCTCGAAATTATACAAGAACCGCATTCGTAAGCCACCATACAACAGGTCATAAATATTGGTTAGCATATTTCGGTTGAAAGGATCTAATTTGACATACTGGCAGGCCTTATTATAGCAGTGTCCCATATTTGCGTTAATTATGAGCCATGTTCGTATGCACCGGTTCATTAATCCAGAAATTCGATTTAATGTGCGAGCTTTAACATTGGCCGACTGAAATTACGGAATCCATATCTCAGCTCGTAGCGTTGGGAGACGTCAAATGGCGTCCCATATTTTTTCTATTCTGTAACATTTGGAGACATCTTAGGTAATGTGATATACATGAATACCTTTATATGCTTATAAAACGATCATAGTCACTAAGTGTAGAAATTTCAACAAGTGCCTTCATTTCGTATGCGTTTTCCCCTAGTAAAATAACTGTCGTAGTTGACGCAGAATCGAAGAGCGCTGGCTTGCTTCTATATAAACTTGTGCATCTTACATTAGAGCTACACTCTAAGCGGCAAAAAGCTGTGGGAGATACTGCCTCGGAGCGAACTGCGTGAAATACGAAATGATGATCCAGAGCTATATGGCGGCTGTAATTTTGTGGCCGTAACAGAGTGCAAAAGGGATTACATCGGGACTTGTAATGCTCTTTAGCAATGTCTCTATTGTACCGGTATATTGAATTAATGGCTAGAGAACAATATAAGACTTATCTTGCCATTTGTATGGTAGTCGATGTCGATAAAGGAAGACTGATTTGACTATCGCCATTCGCAGACGGTATGTTGGCAATGATCTTGGACATAGTATCGTTGCCGGAGGTACTTGACACATGTGGCAATGTTTTAACTTCTTAGTGAAATATCGAGGAATAAGGTCAAGCACAAAACGTTACCGGGCCAGTAGCCGTTCAACTTTAAATTGCCTCCTCCAAAATGAAAAATGACAAATTCTGCTTCGAAATAGACAGCTTCTGTCCAGAGTTTGTACTCGAAGGAGCTGTTCCGGGATACACAAACTAACAAAAGGCAAACTAAATAGTTCAGCCTTTTTTGACGTCTCGAATATAATGTTAGGTGGGATTGATATCAATGTTGTCTTTGAAACGATCTTTTTCAAAGCAACAATTATTTTGATACTGTAAAAGTGCCGCCCTTCTGTTTGCTTTGTACGACTTCATATTGTACTAAGGCCCCTGTGTTGGAAAACACTTACGTTACCAAGTGCCATCAGGCTTATACAGACCAAGTTTTTTTCACCTAACAGGGTATTTAGCATTACTTTTATAATTCCTAGGACCCTATGATATACGTTTTTAGCGCGTTGGAGTTTCGTCTCACACAGCTTTGCAAAATTACCAAACATCTCATATAACAAAAAATATTAAGGATATCTTTTAGATTTCACAAAATACAACTTTTTGAACTCTTCGAACATTGTTCATTATGGCTGCTTACAAGCAGTAACAGAATTCGCGTTCTGGCAGAATGATCAAGTTGAAAAATTACGTGTTTTGGTGCAACATCTTGTCAGATGGTTCCACTGTTCCTTCAGCTGGTATACGGTGTCTGTCTGTAGGTGTCTTCCGGTTAGCATAACTTATCACTTCCGTCGAGAAGTGGTTTTTCTTTGATTTTCTCTAGAAACAACTTTCCGCAAATCGACAAAGTCTTCATCGAAGCTCCGCTAGCGGCCCGAAGGGCTATGAGTCATTGCTGGTGTGCGTGGATGTGCGTGTGTGTGTGTGTGTGTGTGTGTGGAACAAAGAACAAAGTGGCTAGAAAAAATGATCGTCCCACTAGCCGATCAGAGCAAATTCCTTAAATCGTTAAAAGCTTCAGTCTTCGAAATGTTCGTTCTTCCTGTTTCTCGCAGTCCATAGGCATGTGTCGAAAACGTCCAGCCAAAACAGACATTTATCATTTTTACATGCTCCTCTGTTGGTGCAACTGTTGCACCAACAGAGGAGCATGTAAGCACCAACTGGTTGGTGATGATTTGACTGCAATAGGTCGGATCCTCATTTTTAAAGAAATTCATTCTCACCACCCCTCCTGCAATAGAAATCCAAACCGGTGACAGTACTAGCTTATAGATACGGCGCTTTGGATTAATAGGGCGGAAAGGGAATCAACAATAGGTAACCGTGAGCGAAGTAATGTTTCCAAGTTTTTAGAAGCTATAGTAAACGGGTGCACAATACAGTCAGTTAGTAAAACTGTAACGCCGGGTTGTAAGAGCATAGCTAACGTCCCAAGTATGTATGTTAAACACAATCGGAAATTGAATACTGATCCATAGCGAACTGGGAAATCGATTGTCTAACGTACAAACTACTGGTAAGAGCGTCCCCGCGCTTCATATGTTGAAACTACTTACAGTGGTTAAGAAGGTCCATCTTCTGATCTGCGGCGACTTCCCCTATAAGGTTCTACTTCCATGCTAATCACATCACAGACAAACCATTTGGATGGTACGAGCATATGGCTAACCCGTGGCCTGCGCTGAAGGAGGCACAACTTTTTCGTCATTGTTCTTGAGTAAATTAGAAATGTGACAGTATAATTCGTTCAACTGCACACGAGCTCGATTATAGAAAGACACTGCTATGGAAATTTCCAGTTCGTTCATGTTAAACCATCAATGTGATAGTTTTTTTCACAAAAAAAGTTTTCCGTCGCATAGGCGGCATTCTGCTTGCATTCCTATTACCTGTAAGGCTCTACAAACAAACGCTTATTGTTATGAAAAATAAACTATTATCTAAAAGTGAAGTTCTAGTTGCAATCGTAATCTGTCCAATTTGCATAGAGACGAAGCTGGTCAGAATATCCGTCGTAATCAGAAAGACGAAATTTCCTGTCACGTTTGACTAATCTGTCATGCTTCGTTAAGCTGATGGCTGGCTATTGGAAGCATCATTTGTACCCCCCGTGTCCTGTCGCCTCAGCCACAACAACAAACGGGCGATATAGTCCAATCAACCAAGCATATCGCTAGAATACATGTCACGTTGAGAATCTAGGTAAAGTACCTTAATTACGAATTTAACTGTGACCTTGCAGAGGAACTCTCTCCTGAACTAATTATTACTGCATAATGTGTAAGGTATGCTAGCAAGCATTCTAAAAGAAACCTTAATTGGTGCCTACCTAGCTATTACTTCTTGATATTATTTTTACATATTCACAGAGTCTCTGCTTCAGAAGATTCTTTTGCTTTACATAATACGCCGTAATTTAATCCTAGACCCTTGTGGTACCTACCGGCCAAGAAAATTGACTTTGGTTACTTTTGTGCAACTTGGTTTTGGTGGATATTAGTTGTAACTTCAACAACTCTTTAAAAAGGCCAACGTCCGAAGTTCGTTGGCCAACGGCTACATTAACTCCCATAATTTACTATATATGTAGTCGCGGCATAAAGAAACGCACTTCTGTCTCTCACAGTTTTGCATAGTTCACAATCCTTGACGGATTGTGAAAACAAAGCGTTTAAAAGTTGTACTTACTAAAAAGATCTCTATATTTTATTCGGTGTCACCAGTCAATTAACTATATGACTTGCTACCATTTTTTGCTATCACGACCACGTGCTTCAAGCGGTGGGTTAAATCTATAGCAAAGAGAGTAGACGGCGGTCTTGGTCAGTCCTGGTTAATCAAGGAAAGTAGAAATTGGGTGTACAAGAGAGAAGCCTAGAGAGAACGTTGATGTCACCGTTTTGGGCTTAGCTAAAAATTTCAGCTTGTCACGCTAGAACTATAACTGACCTACGATGCAAGGCTTAGCCTTTACAATAGAAAAGTGCGAGCTGTTCGCTTCAACAACCATATAAAACGTGACTCACAGTGTGGACATTCTAGAACAAGCTAGAAAATCAATAAAAACAAATCTAATTTTAGAGTCATGTTCAGTATTAAAGTATACCGATTTATATGTATCCATTTCCTAGCTATGCTTTGTAAATATGAAAGCAAATAGTAGTACATGGAGGAGCCGACCCGCAAAGTGGACCGAATTTGTCGATTTCAATAGCCGCTGGATATCACGTAGATTTTTAACACTAAAATCCTATTTCTACCATAAGAAGCGGTTTTAAGCGGTCCACTTCGAGTATCGTTCCACATTTTTACTATTTCGCGCTTTTCTATAAAAACGAAAAATTTTATTCTCAAAATTTTGATAGTTAAACCATTTTGTTAGCAAGATAGTTAAACAATTTTTATGTCTAAGCATTACGTTACAATGAGCCCTTAAAGGCAAGCTGAAAAACTTAAGCAAGAGTAAATGTAACATGTCTAACGCTTCTGAATCCGAGATGCATGTCTAAAGCAAAGATGCATTTTTTAAGCTTTTTTTGTTTCACAACATAAAGTTCCTATAAGTCTATTTCAAAGTATCAGTATCATTTCAAAGTACAAATTCGCCGTATTACCTTTTTTTTTTACCGAAAATTACGTAGTGTTCATTTTGGTGGACGTCCACCCTGTTTTCCCTTTCGTTCTTAAAATAGATAGATACTAAAGGTTTCCCTTTATTAACTCTCTTGCTTTGCCATTTTTGCGACGTTACTCCTTGTCCTAGATTTCGGCTTGATGTTCTTGATTGATGACAATAGGGTTGTATACCCCGCAAGGTTTTTGAACTCCTTTAATTACCACGCTCTCTGAGCATTTTTCACAAAAAAAAATCGAGAAAGAAAAAATATGAAGAGATACTATACTCCTTAGGCAAATATTATTAATGGTTTTTAGATCTTAAACAAATCTTCTCAGTTTAAGCCACATAAAACATACTCCCGTGTATCCGCAGACTTGGCGATGCGTCGGGCCTGATCATATGTCCGACCCAATTTGCCGTTGACGGTAATTCGGTAAAATTTGACAAACAAATCACTAGATATTATTGTTAGAGTTGTTTCTGGCCGTCCAATTTTTTTAACAAACAACTTTTCTTTAGGTGGGCTTCCTTATTTGTACCATCTCTCGCAATTTTGCAAGGGGTGTATCGGATGTTGTAGCGCCAACGTTGAACAGAATGAAATTCCGCTGGTTTTTCTTGTGCAGTGACGGCACGCGTAAAGCGGAAGAAGCTCTCGGTCTGGACGAACTATAGGCGAAAAAAGGCCGAGGGCGACAGTGAAAAACTGACCGAAGGATGACAATGCGTGCGCTGTTGCTTTTGCGCCGATTCGACTGGCTACCCTTCATTTGCCGTTAGTTGAAAATAAAAATCGCAAAGCCGTTGACGTGGCTGTGTCTTTACTGCTGTCGTCATCCGTGTTCTATCGTATCCTGTCTACGTGCTGTAGTGTCGTTCCTACTACAAACAAATGCCTTTTCAAATGCCTTCACCGCTCATGAAAGCTTTCCCCATGGAATGTCCGACGTTACAAGCATCCCTTCGCAGCTTCTTCCCATGTCGTCTCTCTTCTGTAGTTCGGCGCATTTCTGCTCCTTTCTGTCGGAGTTGCGTTATTGAAACTGTTGTTACAACAGTTTCAACGCTGTTGCGCACCGCTGTTGTTCATTTGTTCGGTCGTTGTTGTATTTCGGCGAAAAACCAGGAGGAATTCCCTAATGCAATTGTTCCATATTGGAGAACCTCAAGGAGGACTAGTAAACGTTGCTACGATGTCGGATGGCTACCAGCTTGTCTTTATATCGGTGCTCAATAGCTAAAGGAATCCATCATTTGCTAGTTCAAAACTTCTGCCGGTTAGTAGTAGGAGTAGTAGTTGCAGTGCTGCGATGTTTCATCTATCGAAAAAGCAAGAGACTTTAGAAAAAGAGCAAGAACGCGGGATTGGCTGTATGTGTGTGTCCGTGTGTAATTCTATGGTCTGCTGATGGCGCGCAGGACTGGCGTTGGTGGTTGAGGCGAGGGCGAAGAAGCAACCGGACGTGTTCTGACTGGTAGCGGAACAAGCCTCAAAAGCTAGTGGGGTTCAAGCCGTTGGGCTATTTCGCGCCCAGAGTCACCCGGTGCTGCGCGATTTCGATGGCGTGACACCATAAACGTAACGAGTGACTTTGTTAAACACTAGTATACTGGCGACAGTGATCAACAGTTGTTTGTTGTGTCGTCGCACTCCAGTCAGCAAAGGTGTTCAATCACTTTCCTACCAATCTTTGTTTTCTTTGAGAAGCCATTTTGTTTAATGTGCCTCTTCTATATGTATTTTGAGGGTGTAGGAGTTTATACAAGCGCTGACTCTCTGAGGACGTCCAAAACGTGTGTTTAAGGTGAGCTGTGCCGTCACAAGATAGAGGATCTACTTTAAAACTACTGGACCATGCTTGGAACCCGAATACTGCTGGGTTTGCTCAGTGCGACAACGGTAATTGCAGTGTTTGCGACAGCTGTTGCCGCCCAGGAGGATGAAACTAATAACGACTTCAACAGAACTGTCAAACGCTCGAAAAGAGGATATGAATACATAGGTGTGTATTAAACATTATGTACGTATGGGAATTCCGCGGATAATAGGCATTTAAGCTTACACGATTAGGTGGTATTCACATAAATGTGCTTAGAGACGTAATATTTACATAGAGGCACTTTTTACCGGTACGTACTATGTTTGATTAACGATGTTTAACGGTGACTTGGTTGTATGTCTAGCTTAACTTCTTAATTAAAAGCAAACATTCATGAAGGGATCATATCTAGCGGTTATAAGCTACAATCGTATAGTATAACAGGCCTGTTAACTTTAAGTTGTTCAATTTACCAACGGACTGAGCTTTGCGCATGGTAACGTGGATTTTTATCGTGCTTTAGAGGCGCGTCAGGCTCGAAGATGAGTATTGATAATTTTAAATTCTAAGTGCCCTATCCAGTTAATATACTGTCCATCTTTATTCATTGTTTATTTAACTAGTGTCCTTTAATAGGTTCTCTCAAGATATGACCGCTACATGAGATTACCTTGCTTTTTAATCAATACAGAGCCAAGACCCCTCGATTTGCTTAACAACTAGCTTTTAAGCTTGCCACTAAACATTATATTAATGTGACATGAGGAGCGGTCCTGACTGTATGGGACCAGGCGTCAAAAAATACTGATACTTTTACTATATGCATAGCAAGATGTTTGCTTCTCTTTTACTCACATTTGCCGTGTAGTATATGCCGTCATAGAATATGCAAATACTTGGAAATATATAATTGTTTATTTTTACTGGAGGACCAAATAGGGACCGCATAGTCTATCAGTTTTTGCACTCCTTTACCTGGTCCCTAATCAAAGTGTAGTGAGCCCTATACTTCAGCACGGTCGTCTATGACTGGAGCAAGAGCCCTACACACTAGACGATTGTTACTCAGGTAGAGTAAATTCGATTTTCCGAAATTTCTTTGAAGTTAGTCCTATAATGCAACGAAAGCCTTTTGAATATTTTAGCTTTGCAGGTGATTTACACATTACTAAACACTTTTTAATAATTCATTCATTCATTTTCAGACTATGTTCCACACTATGAGTCGAAATCTTCGCATTACGGCCATGCGGTAGGCCATTCTTATGGAGGTGGCAAGCACTACCATCATCATCACCACAGCCACAAGTATAGCCATTGCAAACATTGCCACAAAAAACACTACCATGATAAGAAACACGGTTAGTATCTATAATACAAGGTGTTATATAGACATTAGAAAGAATGGCGTTATAAATCTTCAATAGGATAAAGGCGTACTTTATCATAAATGAAATTTACTGGACGAGCCACTTTCATTTCAATGGAATCGAACATTAGATATTCCGGGTGCCAATTACCGGGAACCGGTCCTAAAATACGTGACGGAAATCTATTGTACAGATGATTATTAGCTGGCCTACTATAAGCGGATACCATTTTTTGGCCAGCGGACGATACCACTTTGTGGAAAAACTAGGACGCCGTTATAAATCCTTCCTCGTGTCTGAAACAGTGTGAAGAGTCGATCTAAACTTTATAAAAGGTCTGCCTGTAACGTGTGAGCGTTGGTGGATAATGGTATTATACATCGCATCACTTTTTAATTGGCATTCGAAAACGAATTATATGACTATGACCGTTCACGGCGTTGTTGAGAGTTAGCCTTTATCACGGTGCGACACCCTGTAACTGTCGTTATTGACGACCTCCTCCATTGTAGCAGAACGCAGTGAAGATATAAGATACTGAAGTGCGCCCACAACGCAGACAAGCTGTTGCGGTATAAAGCGGATAAAGTGAATGACTTCGTTACGTTCGAATTCAGTCTGCTCTAATGCTTAATAAATGTTTCACTCTACAAAGAGGGGATTTCGCTTTTGTAATTTATGTTTTCATAATGGACATGGAAAAAGGATGAATAATAAATCGTCGTGGCGTTGCTGGTTTCGTTTTTTTTGCTATCCTGTTAGTCATTTGTTAGTCGCTAGTAATGTTGTCGTCAACATATTTGTTTGTTTGTTTCTTTCCAGTGAGCTTAACGGGTCTTTTAGCTCTTTTGGCTCCTTTGGCACTGCTTCCGCTAATTACCGGCGCAGTCGCACCGTTGACGATGGCCCCTCTCGTGGTACCCGCCATGACCCAGGTCGTAGCTGGAACAGCCGCGGCCACTTCCGGCCGACGAAAACGCCGTTCTCTTCCGTCTTTTGGCGTTGACTCTATCCACAAGTATCTACAGAAGGTCAGTTCCACTAGCGTTTTCCACAACAAAAATCATATACTAAAAATATATCACGAACTTCAGTCATATTGTCCAGTCAATCAAGTCGAGAGCAGCGTTTGTTGATAGCGGATATGTTTGTTTTGTCCTACATATATAACGATCAGCGATATATAGGGCTGGTGATTTGTCACATAGGACAATTCTTGAAAATGCCGTGTATGTATATTTTTTAATTATATCCTCTATCTCGAAAAACGTGTGCCCCACTTTTTAGTAATCTTTAGTTTAGTGCTATATTGCCTGATACAGAGAATTATCTAATTATATTTGAATTCACTTCAACGATCTCATTTCTTGTGCGAAGCTTTGCTTACTACTTGGACCGTACACATGGTTTAATCCAAGCTACACGGTATATAGACACTTTTATCTAAATGTAGACGAATATCGTCCAAAGAAAAAATCGTCATGCACTGCATTGCAATAGAACTTTCAATAATCTGCATTTTTGAGGCTTTCTAGCAATGTCCTGTTTTGGCGACTGTTGCCTCGTTATCAATCACTTTGAGTTTAGGCCCATAATGTGAGTTCCCATGATAGGTAATCATAGGGACACAGACAGACTTCGGTTCGAGCCAGGAGCCAGCCGTCTGGTAGAGTGCGACAACAGCAACACAGAGGCCCATTATGTGAAACGTTACCTGAACATAGCGCGACCGCTTCAATGTTCTTAAATAGTTTTCAGCTTGTTTCTGATACCATACACACACAAAAAAATACATCCCTGAAAATGCATGGGTAATATGCATGAAACGTCTTTCATACGTTGGCATGTTTTGTATATAAACTTTGTAGAGGGATTGCAAAATGAAACTCAAGTTAAAAAACAAATTTTAATGCTCTTGTTGTAAAATAGGTTAATCCTACAGGTGAATATAACGATGAAGTTATGGCACAGTATCTGAAATGTAGCGGGATGTTGGACGCGAAGAACCACTGTCTTGAGAGACTGACATGTCAATACACCGCCGGAACTCTTAGCAGTCTCGAAAAGGAAGTTGCATCTCTGTAAGTTCATTTTTGTTAGAGCATACGGTTTTCACAAAACGTTTTGTAAAAATAATTATTCAAAGAAAAGCTCCGAACATAACTTATTAGTTCTATAAATTATTTTAGAGCCCATTTATTAAACAAATTATGAATATTTAACTCTTTCCGATTATCGATATCGATGGAACCGAAGCCACGCCTTCAAAGATTAACGTTACTACTTCCTATCTCTACTATAGTTGCGTATATAGCACAGGAGTTATACATACATAAGTGAAGTGTTTTTTCGCTTGACATAGCCTGTGAATACATGTAGCTGTTGCCGTTAGCGTCTGATATGTTAAAATACATGCAATCATTGATTTATGATAGTTGACCGGAAAAAAGGGAACGATATAGAATCGTGCACTGCATCTGCGCCTGATAGAGGCATCAGATCCTCTTTAGCCCACCACGCAGTAGCCCGACATTTACGCTAAATAATACAATTGAAATCGTCGTGTCTTGTAACTCTCCCAACTACTAAAGATAAATTATCGTTCGGCTTTAGAAAATATTAGGTGCAAGTGACCGTTGCTACACACAAGAGGTATTTACGTGTTGAAATCATTATTATATTAAATGCAGGCACGTAATCTGTCTAATATAGCTATTTTTCATACATTTGAACCGCAGAATTATCTACACGATCGTGAAGAATAGGTTTATCCCCGAGACGTTCAAGGAACAGATGAGGAAAGCAGCATCATCGGGCCGGCAAAGCGCGCTCAAATGCTATGCTTTTCATTGTAATAGTCATAAAAATACCAATGCATTTACGGGATTTGGAAACTTTAAGTAGAACGACTATCCATGCTGCTGATTAAGGAGGCCTTGTGGACTATTATATCAACTTCCGGACGCCGCTTTGTTGCTCTGAAGCTCTATCATTTGCCACAATCCTTGCTCTATGAAAACGTTTCAATGCATCTATAAAATGTTGAACGCAACACGTTTCAGGAAATTAGCAAGCGGTCGCAGGAGCATCACCCTTTTGCTTTTTACGTAATAACATAGCTAAACATTAAGTAAAAAGTTAATTAGAGCTATATCTAGCAATTTTCTCTTAATTTTGTTAGCGTTTCATCTCCATTCGATATTTCAGGTAAGCAAAGGTATTCTTTAGTTTCTTTGAAGTGGTATTTTATGACTAGTAACACTGTTGGCCACAGCTGGCAAGATAACTTTAGAAAGGTATAGGTGTTCTTTGAATATCACTCGGTGAAATTTCCCACTTAAAAGCTATGGTATCCGAGATTGTTGGTCATCCTTTCTTTGACGACTGTTATTTGCCGGTAGGTAGTTTAAAGGCTAATGTAATTCGTGATGGAAATGCCCCACAGTGTGTTAGCTGATGCTTACTAATCAGGCGATTCTTTGAAGACGGCTAGGTAAAAGAAGAACGGCTGACACGATCGAATAGGACCAATCGAGTTGCAGTAGATATTTAAGATACAAAAGTAATTATGAGAAAGGCGATGTATATGGCTCGTTGGGATTTTCGCAGTGGTGTTTCGTTATTGTTGTCTATAAGAGGTGACTTAATAAGGTTATAGCGATATAAGGATATTCTCCCTGAAGTCGCACAATCATCATACCTAGGCAGATGCACTTATTCTGACACGTTTGGTAAAGCCCTGTTATTTTTCTATTGACTAGACCCTTAGAGGGTCAGGCCGACCAGATACACTGGGCTGTTGGGTTCAATTTGGAGGACAGACGTTTACTTACGCTGGCAGGTTTGTTCGTATTGTTGCCGATGCGCGATACCTACTATAGAAACTTATATCAGTCCTCTGAATAGCATATAATCAGAAGTTAATCAAAAGATAGATAATATCGAGTGCGCTAAGATCTCCATCTGTACGACGACAGAAATTCATAGTAAGTTATTCTGTCTTCAAGGTTATTGTTGTACATAGTCTGTGGAGACGTTTAATACATTATTTATTCACAATGCAATTCTTAAGTTAAGCTTTATGTATCGAACTGTAATAAACTGTCGATAACACCAATAAAAAAATGTTTTTTTTTTTTTACAACCCATCGTTATCGGGTCAAGTATCGAATATGACATTTTTATTTTTAAATCGGTCAGCGTGGATTAGAGTAGGCTGAAAAATGCCCTGCACGAGTACGGTTTGCGGATGAAGTACTCAAGTGTAAGTACTGATAAAGTTTGAAAGTATTCAAAATAGTTCCATTTCAGTCGCATGGGCACGATATTGCAATGCCCTTTAATATAGCGATGTGTCCCATTTGGAATTATACTTTGCCGCCGAAACGCCATAGCGATGAGGCTATTTATCAATTTTGCGTAGATGTATAAAAGATATACTTTTTTTTTCATAACTTTAGACCCTCCAATTACAAAAATTCTCATATTCGTTCGTTGAAATGTATGCATTCTTCGCGTTCGAATATGCGCACTCACAAAAAAATAATTCTATAGATATTTTTTTTCCATAACAACAAAAACCACAAATCTGTCGACTTGCAATCCACTTAATGTGGGCGAAGGGCGAGAAACGCGAAATAGCAACCCGCAACGCAGGCAAGAAGGATCTAAAGAGGCGTGCGCGCCTAATGTTTCTCGTAGCGGTGTCCTATGGGTCTCAAGAGTCAGAAGCTCTAAGGTGATCCTGGTTGAGAGTCGAAAAAACTACCGTCTGGAACAAATGTTAGTCGTCCAATGGGAATTTACAAAGAAAGAATTTCTAGATGAGTCTGACAGCAGCTCATCCTCGCCTACTTTGTTATGGGTGCTCATAAGTTAACGCATGAATATGTTCATCAATAATTCACAAAACAGGCTTCCAATTATAGTGCAGAACATCTATAAAATGACGACCGACGCATCAGTCGGAAACAATGCAAGTATTACCCTAACTTACTACGCAGTTCGAAAATAATCAACCGAGATACCTTATAATCGAGATATTGCCTGACATCGTGCTTACGCTTAAACTAGTTTAGCTTTTGTCTACGTTAAAACTTTCGCCGGTTTTTACTATATGTCCTTCTTTAGAAACACATAATACCAAACTTATCTAACTTGCATCTGTAACTGAATCGGCATGACGAAATTCAGAAAAAACGTCATAGGGCTTTGTCGCCATGATAGATACAATGTTTATTAATGAATACACGAAATATATGAACTGAGTAACTAATACCTATTATATTTGGCGCAGGAACCGGATAAAGAGCACTGGTGAATAGGAAACGATAGCTACTAACTAGTAATTGGATGACAACCTTTTAAGGGGTACAATTATATATAACCACACTATACTTGGTTTCCCCTTCCGATAATCATGAACAACTCTTCGGAGAAATAATTTTCCTATAGGCAACACTACTTAAGCTCATTACTGGACTTATAAAAGAATCGCCAATAGTTCATTTTTTTGGTAATTGCATTTTTAGATGTTTTCGTACGCTTTCTAACGACGACGACGACGATCTCCCACTACTAGCGCCAATGATATTTTCGTGCTTCGTTTGCTGAAAATTAATTAATATGCTGCACATTGTTTACTTTTTGACTTTGTAATTACTTTCCCCCGTTCACCTCGCCTGTAAGATCACATTATGGCTGTTTCTCTCGCCTATTATCATCATTATTACCATTACTCTATTTGCCCTGATTAGGTCATCAACATAAATGGCACCTCACACCAGCAGGGCCACCTCCCCCCCTCATCAGTATTGCTTTTTTTTTTGGTGCCAATAACTCAATGCTGTAATCAAGAGGATTACTTGTTTTGTTCGGAATGCTTCTCTATCATTCTCTTTCATTCGGTACGCCAGTAATGATTCATTATTAACATCTTTCCACACGTTGCTAAGTAAGGACTTTCTTTTGCCGGCCATCAGTATTCTCCCATCATAGGCCACAACACCCGTTGTTTCGCTGTTCTCAAAATACAGGCAGTGTCCTTGCTATAGAACACCCGTCGTTCAACGTTTCATATCGGCAAACATTCTAAAGCCTTTACGATGGAGGATCGGTAATGATGTTTTGTCAGTTTTCCTTAAGGCTCGCAGTCTGAATACTGATATATAACCTAGTAGGATTTTGTAAGCCAGTCTTTCTTTGTTCTGGCCATTCTGTCCTCTATTTCCGGTTTCGTTTCGAGTCGTCCTTCGAATAATAAAGATGGACCCAGCATTCAAAATCATGTTTAATTAATATGTATTATTATAATCAGTAATAGTACTCAGTATAGTATGTGCATACTGATAATTATCTCGTTTTATTCCCATGCGCAGATCAATAGCCTCACTGCCTCTTGTTTTCACTTTCTTTGCCCCTCTTTTGAGAAATTATAGCTGCATGGCTATGTAGCCATGATAATTATGTCCAAAATATAGTAACTGTAATAATTATTATTACTGGTAATAGAGGAATATTTGTTTTGCTATTACATGAACCACACCTTTTATTTTAGCTCATTATTATTATTATTATATCAGAGCTGTTTTCGTCAGGCCGCGTGCCTCGTGCCGCAGGCATGCCGAAGATAATTAACGCTCCTCAAACCTGTAACCGCATGCTTTTTTTTGCTATCGGTCTGTGTACAGATATAACATTATAACATCGCGATTTTTCGCAGATTGTTATCCCAGCAAATATTTGCCCGAACTTAATGAGACGCTCAACGAAATAACAATGTTGCAGTAGGCCAATATAATGGGTCCTTCACTGATTTCTGTTGCGACAGAGTGGTCTAACTGGGCTCACAAGTATACTTGAAAGGGCGCGCTCAAGACTGCGAGCCCTTAAAAACCATATTCTCCATTACCCTCATCACAATGCGACGGGTGGCACATCCAGAATTCATCGTCGCTAATTCACTTTCAATTTCCACAATAAATTACCAATAACGCCGACGACGAATTTATTAAATAGATATTTAGAAAAAGGAATAGGTTCATGGCATGTGATGGGTATACAATGGAGCACGAAAAAACCACAGGCTAACTCCAGTAACTATAAGTCTCTGCATGCGTCTCTGTGCCATCGAGCTGTCGGCTGTACGTTAACAAAGCTTCTTGGAAGGTCTCACGGTAGGTCTTAAGCAATGCTTAACGGCGACAAACGACGCAAATTAAAATAACTTATTTATATTTTACGATAGATGGGACATTGGAAGCTTAGTAAAACATAAGCTCATGCTTTTCATCATTTCTATATTAGAGGCGTGGGTGCTTGATATCTACTTGAGAACTTATTTTAGGGGTTGTGTACGGCTGTTGAATTGATAGATATAAAATAAGCTAGCGAAATATGCGTACGACAATCCGAAATATTTTACTTATTTGCTGAATAAGTGAATGGTGTTGCTTCGGAGAGCGATTTTCGGTAGGGATTGTCGTCTCTCGAAAAAAGCTACGCGTCTTGTCCTAAAGGAATAGCTCAGAACGTTAGTCGAATAAAGTCTTGAAAACAGACTTTTCTGTCTAAATGGTGTAGAAACGCTACCCAAACAACCAGCGCACTTTGGCAGTGAAAACAATTGTTAGAGTTATTCTATTTTTTGCCAAAAATTAACTGGACAGATACAATAGAGCTCAATACCTCTGACGACTGAAGTAGTGAAATACCGTTCCTGCCATAGAGCGATGCGTATGGAGGTATGCGATTAAGACAAAAAATAAAAAAAAAAACCAGGTGAGGTAGTACCTTTGTTTGATGAGCTAGCACTACCTAGGGGTACTGTAATTATATATAGTGCGTGATACAATCTATGCGCTTTTAGCGTCTCTAACCACACTGCAGCTTGCTACCTAATTTAGAGCTCTATCTGTCCTTTGACTCGTTATGGGAATTGTTTGTTTAGTAATTTAACCTATACGTAGATTGTATGCATTGTCCTAAGCTGAATCATTTTAGTACGCAGGATGACCGTTCCCACAACTCATAAGCCATTTAACATGCTACGTAAGTACTCCGTGATTCAGTTATACCACTAATTTTCGTGCTACAGTCACGGAATCTTTTGCGTCTATAATACCTTTAACCTCATAATCTCAGGGACTGCGCTTAAAACACGCTAGAACCACATATATGGGCAGTACTATTTGACGCAGTTCAATGAATTGCTCGCATTGCTTCCTGCTCTAAATAAATCGTTAGTATCGCTAACCATTTGACATATATATATATAATATATATATATATATATATATATTTGATCCTTCCCATCAATCAATATTTTTTTTATTAATAAATACATAGTAGTTGTATCATTATTATACGTTATTCTGAGTAAATCAGTCATTTTCATCCAGTTGCTTGTTATCCACATAGTTGGCATGTAAACAAAAAAAGTACGGCAGTTGTACCAACAACTGCAGACAACGAGATATTGTAGTTGTAATACATAGTATTTTTCGTCCTCTTTACTTTGTCTTCATTCGTTCTCCCTCCCCCCCTCTCTCTCTCTCTCTCTCTCCCCTTCTCCTCTACATTTTTATCTTACCATACCATTGTTTAATCTAATCCTTGGAATCGTTAGCTGTTTGTGTCAGTTTAAATGGTATAATTTATAGAGCATATAATATTTTGTCGATACCCTCTTTTACTAGCCGAACGCGGTGGGTTAGAGCAGGTAGAAGCACCAATAGACGGCGTTAAAGAGCATGTACGACAATGGGAAAATGATGCGCGAGTATTTGTCGATCTTGTTGACATCCTTGATCCGAGGTATGGCGGTACGGATCATCGAAGCGTGCCGCTTGAGGCTGGCCAGCATTCGTGGCCGCCGCTCACCATACTCCGAACGGAAGCGTCTCCGCGTGGCATAGCCGACAGTTGCCCTGGAATTATATGAATTTCCTCTAAGCGGCAGTAGAGGTTTTTGCCAAAGTAGTTACCAGACGGAACACGTGGATGCACAAGAATTGAAACAGGACACAGGCAGGAGATTTCCGGAGGAGATTTCCGATACATACACAATGGTAGAAAAGCAACCACAAGAGCAGCGAAAAGAATACCAAACAATGTAGAAAGTTAGATAGCTCACGCGATTATTAGGATTTAGTGGCAGATCGAACATAACAGTAGGACGGGTCGGATCAGTACAAGCTAAGTATTTATTTGATATCTATGGGAAAATTTTATGTAATCAGGAAGTTGAATAGAATACGTAAACTCTTACGAGAAGGTAAGAATCAATACGAAATTACGAAGCATCTGAAAGGAACAATGGCTTCTTCGATGCTTACAAAATAAACAAATATACTTCGCATTTATTTATGTTAACGTGCGTCCGATAAAGGCAGAAATATACTGTAACTAAATAACAAAAAATTGCGAAGGTATTGTGACTGGAGTGAAGCATCATCTAGAAACACGCACCATACGAATTTACATACGCTGTAACTCGTCATTGATACAACATTAGCTCTTGATGATTGCAAGTTATAAAGCTCAATTTATAAGGTCCAAAGCCCGACCGCAACAGAATATTGACCCGAACGTTAAAGTCTCCCTACGGTACGCATTTGTTGAGGCATGAATTTAAATTCACCCAATTCGATAAATTTTTCTTTGTGTTTTTAACTCTTAACGTTAAACATAATTCTATTTGTAAATCCCATTCATGTTCGATACAATTAGATCGATTTCGATACCTACCTGTGTGTGATTCTGAAGGACGGAGGGTATTTGCCATCTCCTTCGGAGATATTTCCGTACGATCTGCGGCGGTTCCGGATGCAAGGTATGGGCGACATGCGCACGTCGTGCAACTCGATGATCTCTTCGTTGTTCTGAATAAGTGCATTGAATCATGATAATAGAAATTGATATTATTGGACACTTGAATAATTTGTTTTACATAAAAGGCGCATAGAAGTTTTTTGCCTGAATTAGATCTACACGTTCCTCGTAATAGTTGCTTATAGTGCCTTAAAGTTGCTTAAAGTGAGCCCTTTTAGGACGATATTGCAATGTGTCTGACAAGAACAAATCAGACCATCCATGCGCCCATATACTTTATTGACTTAAATCAAAGGTCTTTCAAGTTGGGAAGGTTCTAAAACGTCACCTAAAATCTTCAAGAAATATCGCAAATAGACGCATATGACGTTTGCCAATTAATATACACAATGCTTCCAGTGGAATTACTATACGACCGAGCGTGTTCACCTGTACCTTTCTTTTTCGTGTTAATCACACTTCTCTTGTTGAAGTAAGCGATTTACGTAAATCTTTAAGCTTAAATACACTTATACTTGTAAAACATATAAATACATATTTTTTAAAATCAAAAAAGAAAGACCCCAGTTTTCCATTTACAGTGATCATATTCGCTTCGGGGCTCGCTGAGCAACGAGAATCTACAAAGGCGCTCCGCAGACAAGTCAAAAGTTCTCTTTTGCTCATCGCAGTTACCATTTCCAGTGGAACTTAACCATTACGAACTGTATACGCGAATTCCGCTTCTTCTATCGCTGCGTTTCGTCAGTTATTCAGTAAACTCGTTCAACGTGCAGCGAGTGCAGAATCGAAACAGGTGGTCAGATAAAATTAACACCAGTCATTTCATATATATATAAGACATAATATGTGAAAAAAAAAAGGTTTAAAGTTGGCCTATGGCACAAATCATGTGAATTATAAAAGCAATTTTTGTGACGACTATATGTTGACGATAAACCTTGGGTCGAAACCCATTAGGATGGTGTGCAGGTGGGTAGCGCTCTCACCGGATAAACGGCATCGTTGGGAACATTGAGCGGCGGAGGCGGTGGTGAAGGAGACTTTTCATCCAGCGTTTTACTCTTCTGCCGCTTGGGCTTTTTTTTGGCTCGAGCGCCCCAGTAAGTGTAATTGACGGCGGCGTATTCAAGTAACGCGGCAAAGACGAACACGAAGCACATCACGAGGTAGATGTCTATTGCCTTCACGTAGGAAATTCGGGGCAAAGATGATCGCACACCAGTACTTATCGTCGTCATCGTCAGCACCGTCGTGATTCCTACATTCAGCCAAAAAAAAAACTAATTATTAGCGACTTTTGACACTTATCGAGAGTTGCGTTGCAGTGTTTATCCATTCATTGGAGTAATAACTCCAAAAACGTACACAATTATTAATGGCACGTCAGCTCGCCTAACAAGATCGTTGTATCACTCTCATATGTGTATAGCGCTCATATTTGTTAATCCTTTTCTAGCATAAGTCTCTATTTCTTATAACTATGCACAAGTTGGTCATGTTTTTTTTTTACTATTCCTTTTAAAAACGAGGTAGACTAAGTCCTATACACACACCAATATTTTTAAAAGCTCGATTTTATAAACGTTAGTATCAAGATTAATTTAAGGCTTATGTGTGATAACGTTAATGAGTGTGTATCTTACCTAACGCGACACGAGCAGAAGTAGCCTCGTGATTGATCCAGAACGAGACCCAAGAGAGCATGACAATGAGGATTGAGGGCAAGTAGGTCTGGAAAATGAAGTAGCCGATGTTGCGCTTCAATTCAAAGCTTAGAGACAGCCGCTGATACGTCCCTGTAATCGCAAGTTGTTTAAAATGCTTTGGATGTTCCATATATTCCATATTACGCAAACGAGCTTTTTGTAATATTTTAATTTCTCCTTTTGTGCTCTGACACTGAATTTGAGACGGTAATGTTAGTTTTAAAATTTGCTCACATCTCATAGAAACAATTTGTCACATTCTACTTCAGCGGTATCGAACCCACTCGGCTGCTGTTATTTGTAAAGTAAATACTTGACTCTGTCACATGAAGTACACAAGTGCAGCTTAATCTTAGTATGTGCCTAATTCTGGGGTGGACGGTAACGCTCATATATATCAATCACGCGCATTTCGAATGTGTCGAAATAATCTGCGGCATGTTGCATAATTGCGAGAGCCTTGTAAATGATATGCATGAACAGAGTTGCACGCTCCAGTGGAGCATGCGCGTTCGTCAAAATGCATGACAATCTTCGTGAACAGTCGGTTTGTAGTGAAGGCGCTAAAGTATCCAAATGTATCTACGTACTGCTTCTAATTTGAGCTCACGGTTACTTTGAAGATCCACTTCGTCTTATTTCCTAGTTGCGTGGATGCTGTTTTGGACCTCATTCGTACTTTACTATAGTATACCGTAAACGACAAATTAAAGCTATCTCGTTGACAGTTTTCTCATGAAAAGCTTTACCGACCTGTAGCACCTTCACGAGATCTTACTTTTAAATCTACATCATTAATAATCACTGTTTTCCCTTCTGTTGTAAAATTCTTTTTCCTGTCTAGGAATTACCGGTATCGTAAGTTGTTCTTCGCTCTTCTAACAACGGTGATACTAATTGTTTACTATTGTGGTGACTTCCACCCTTTAAATTAGAATATTAGCTCAAACAGTCTTACCGGTAGCAAGGGACTCTTTTCTATCTGTCGTTTCATGACGGACGATTGAGAATTGCGGCAATTCAGATGATCCCACCCCTCGAACGGGCGTTGGCTGCTTCCAATACATTACCACCTCGTCCACTGTGTACCCATCTAAAATGGTAAAAAAACGAATAAAATTAATTCTAATAAGCTGACTTTGGTAACATACAATGCATATTAAACAGGTGCACCGTAATATTGATCGGTATCAATCCAAAAAAATCACCCGCTACCCCATCCCTTTGCTCAGAATGTCAGACCTTTGGAGACCTTTGACGAACTTCTGTCAGCCGTAGAATTATTCAGTAAAATTCTCCGTCTTAAAGTGTACAACAGTTCAAATATGTTACTTCAGCTTAATATTTTTCTACCCAATTACCATCAAAGCAGAACAAAACGCTTTTCAAAGCTTACATTTGTTTTACAGTGTATTAAATCGAACAATTGAAATATTAGAAATACTTATATACTACAGACCATATCGTTTCGCTACAGTTACAGATCGATACTTGGTTCAAGTTAAAAAAAAAAAGTATTGTGAAAAAAATGCATATAGGCTACTATATATAGATAGCTTTAAAAATACATGCTATTAATATACTTCTAGCAAAAACGAACGGATGGAGTTGAACCATATATATAGATGTAGTAATGTGTTTTGGAATGCCTGCAGCTGTGATCGGTAGGCTCTTTCACTGGAAATGTCGGCTATTGCGGTCTTTGTAGGCGACCAAGCATAAAAAAATTCGCAGGCCCATAGCGTACTTTGTGAGCATAAGAACTACGGTAACATTAGCGTATAATAATGAATGCTTTGTACTTGAGAATTATCAGTGCACGTTGTATGTGGTGATAGCATAGTATAAGAGAAAAAATCTATCACTAACTCCGAGCTGATTTACAATAACTATATACCTACCTATATTTTCCAAATTATCTCATGCATGCTTATATTGCAGACTATTACCGACGAAAGGCTTATATCCGTGTGGTCTCTTTTTACATAGCCTACTAAAAAAATTCACCAGATGCGAGCACGTATGAGTGTCATTTCTAAGAAAAATCAAGACGATACAAAATTTGGCGTACGTTTTCTCACAGGCCAGATCGGATGTCCTAGTCTATATCAGAACACTGTACACGACCAGGGCCGAACAGCATGTCCCTCTTTAACATGGGGAAAACAGCTCGGCAAAAATTGGGGTTCGATCAAAAGACCAGCTCGTGGGGAAGTAAGATAGGAGGCAGATTGTACTACTCAGTGAGAATTACTAGAGGAGACAGCTGAGGGTGGCAGCACTGGCGTGTGAGTGCGTCTGTACGATGGGCAGTTTCGTGACTTGTCGGCAGATTCAGGTTATACTGGGAAACAACAAGGACAATTCTTCTACTGGAAGTGTCGCATGTGGCGCTGCCGTTTCTTTGGCTTAACCCCATTCCTACAAGGCGGTACGATCAATTCAGTTCCCGTCCCAGCAGCAATCTTGCAGTGGCAACCGTGCCTCGATCTCTGCGTCATCGCCCGGTAATGGAACAAACGGATGCTGCGAGGCAAAGGATCTGAGACTTCCGCCGTACGCCTGTCCTCTGGCTCCTCAGTCCCCCTTTTTACAGATCAAGCTACTGCTGTCGGTGCTATTGTAACTGATATTGATCTAATGGTGCAGAATTCGGTAGTCGTATAGGTTAGAAGATTTGGAAGGGGAGACTGACATACTAATTCCTTCATGTTCAGATAAAAAAAGGGCCGCTACCGACAGACCTAAGCAAGTAAGTAATGATTTGCGCTGTGGAGGGTCAGTTTCGATACACTGTCATATGCAAAAAAGCCTATTGGTTAAGCTGACTTTCGTGTGGATAGACAATAGCGGTTGATCGTCTTTTGTTTTGTGTTTACAGCCGATACCACTAACTTGTAGAATATAGCTTGTGTGCATGATTTACAAGACATGAGTTCATCCGGCTCCAGTTTTGTAAAAAGCTCCTGTCCATCCTTCCTGCCAGTCTTTACCAAATTAAAGTAAGTAGTTAACGCTGCGAATAGAATATTGTCGTCCCTGGTTTTCCGTATTATAGAAGACATAAGTCATGCATAAATCAGAAAAGGTACGTGTAACAACAAGTGCATGCATGTCGTCATGTAACTTACAGCTCTCGATCTCCACGGTGCAATTCTGCGCGTCAAGGGGATAATAATGAAGATCCATCATACAGGCTAAGGTTGTCGTAAATCTGAAATTGCGTCCAAAAAAATGAATTTGATATTATTGTTGTTATACTTTTTTCCTTGTTTACGTATATCCCGATTAAGTAAATGGCTCGTTAGTTATCTAATCTATCGGCTATCTGATAAGTTTCATCATGAAAGCACGTTGAAGCAAATGGATGTGCCCGTCCTTTCTAGAAAAGGAGATAACAAGCGACAAATCCTCGGAGCTCATGGTTATCCAATGCATCAACTCGAATCGGAAAATAACTTGGCCAGTCTATTTCGAATACCTTCGAACAGTCGCTCGTGGCTCTGTTAGGTTTGTGTCACGCCAAGGAAAAGGACGACAAGAAGGAGAATATGCTTATATTGAAGAAAAAGAAGAACTGTCGAGACGCATCCTGATGCTTTCAATATGGTAGCTGCTGCTGATGCTGCTCGCAAAGGAAAATCTACCCTCTAATCTTCAAAGATGATTTAGTCACACATGGTAGCCTAGCAAACATTGAGCCTGGTGTCGCTACTACAGCTGGAACTATCCGTTACTGCGACCCATATTGGGGTTCAGGGATTTATTTGCACGACGAGAAGGATCAAGGATTGAGTTGCCACGCAAGAAGGGCTGACAGCTCGCAACTCTACCAGCCCCGTCGTGTCTGACGCCGAACCAATATAGAAAATATAGTAGTCTGTATCTAGGAGAACAAATACATGAAAGGTTTCTCGTCCTCTGTATCGTAGTGTTCCGGGCGCACTGCTTCGTGGCCTAAACACGGTTTGCTATATCAAAAATTTGATATAAATACGTATATTTACATGTTTACGCAATACATAATACGCACAAAGTACACGTTTCGATATTTGTGGCAGTTTTCAATGTTGACAATTTCCCTGGCACTCACCTGTGCATATATTTTCCTTTGGACTCATAATGATCTTCCGATAGTATACACCTTCAAAGACAATTATCCATCAATTTCTTTCAACGCTATGGCTTCACATGGTGTGACTCTACAATGAAAAGTCTGGCTAGTCACGCGCCGTTAAACTTTGTTTAATACAAGTCATCTAGATAATCTAGTCCTCTAGTAACATAGTAAATAACAGTTGACTGGCCTGTGGATAGAAGCCATTGAAAGCCTTATCCCACGGTGTTAACGTCGAGAATAAAAAGTGTAGGTGAAATACAGTGCGCATATACGTAGTACAAAGTTACGACAGGTATGTAGATACGGACAACTGGGTGTCTTAATAAATGGCCTTAACCCTGATTTTATATTCGCCTATTAGGTACTCTTAGGTAAGAGAGCTTTATACAGCCTGAAATAGGGATAAGATTTAAAGCTACACCAAAGTTTGCACCAAGAATGAGAAAAGATATAGCGCGAAAACATACCTAAAGATGTGTTGTACTCCGTTACATTCGCTGAATTTGTGTCTTTTATCTGATGGAATGTTTGACGGCGGTGTGGGACAGACAATTTAGAAACAGTCAGTTTATATTCGCCGAATCTCTTTGCCGTCTCTCTTCCAGCTCTGGCGAAAAGATCAGGATTTCTAAGCAAGATAAACACATACACACACCTAGAGTTGTTTCGGCATTGCCAACTTTCTTCACTTGCCGACTAGAACCACTGGCTTCTACTATATGCAAAGGAGGAGCCACCAATTGCACAAAGGAGGCGCCCTTATCGGCTTTTGACATTCGAAAATTTCTACAGGGGATATCCATCAATACGAACTTGTTTTTGCCCTTTATGTGAGTATCACGCAGCTTCAAATCGTAACGCCATTCAGCACAAGATGGCACCATTCTGATCATAGAAGTTATTAGCATTTAAACATCCTTCTATCAGAGCTTATGTTCTTGAATGATTAAGCAGATATTAACTAAGGCAGTAGCATAATTATTTTTCAATATGTAGAACAGACCAATTTAATTTTGTCGACGATCTCAAATTGTTCCATGTCTATGTAGACAACAAATAAAGTACTACTTACCTCATTCCGTACGTGATGTGTCCGTCTGATTTGAGTCGAACCATTTTATTTTTTTCCGTGACATCATGAAGAAATGAATTTTTGTCGTTAGCGAAGAACGTATCTGGCACCCAGATCTTCTCGGCAAAATCACCTGACAACGTTAACTCTTGGCTTCCGCCCTCACCGGAACTGAATGCCAATCGCTCGTCTACCCAATATTGGTTCAGGTACAGTGTAATCGTGTAATCCATATTTACCTCGGAGATGCTATCAAAACTCGCGATCAGCAGATCCATTCCTATGTGCAAAGGTTTGCCTAAGATAGAATCACAGGTCACATATGTGAAATGGCTATGTATTGCTTCATTATTCCATAGAACTAAGGTTGAGAGTCCTTTTTCCCATTACCGGGACCAAACATATGTTTTATAGGATTCGAGCTATGTTTGAATCACTCGAAGGCGCTTCACTACAACGATAAAGCGAGACAAGTAACGTAGCTAAACATGTAATTATTTCATCTTTGCGAACAGAAATAGTTTTCAAGCACACATGATTCTGTTCGAATAGGTCAGGACAACGAAAGCAGAGATGACCTTTCTCCTGTAAAATACTGGACTTCTCCTAAGTATATTGTATCGAGTTAATGCGCGCGTAAAAGGATTTAAGTATGCCGTCTAACTGGGTTTTCGCACCAAAACCCAATATCGATTTATCTTAATTCAAAATTTCTTTCAGTCAGAAAACTACAACAGTTTAGAGTAAGTCAAACCATGACTTAAATGGTCAGGTTTTAGCGTTGGAAAACGGTCGGTCGAAGGACATTTATGTTTTTTGCAACAGTACAACTTGAACGATGAAAAGATGCTCTCTTAGTTGTTTCTAGAAAATCTTTGTCTGAGCCTCAGAAGACCAGCCCTATTTAAAAAAAATAGCGAGTATGTATCGAAGATAGCAGCCAGGCTCATTTCCCCTTATGACTAGCATTCTCTTTGTTATTACATCATTCGAAACAATCCGTACGTTCTCTTAAAACAAGTCCCATGTTCCGCCGTTTAACGGACGTAGTGAATGCTTCCAGTTCGACATTCAGCGCCGCCATTCGGCATCAGATTGACTTCTAGCACAAAATACACTGTGTCTGCGCTTGGATTCGAATTTAGACCATCATGAATCCTTAAGATTAGAGGGAAAAGAGGTTACCCGTAACGATTTAACCGAGATAATTATAATGAAGTAAATCGGGTAAGATGCCGTATGGGTTGGAGGCGTAACGCTGATGTTGCATTATGTCAAAAACACGTCGCTGGGTGGTAGACAGAGTCGCTAGGGAAATATGACCTTTTCGATATAATGCGCGACCGAATGCATCTAGCAGATGGTTTCGACTAACGATGTCCGTTGCTGGATTGAACTTTCTTTCCGAGAGGGATTATTTATAATCTATGAAGGACAACGTTGCGCTTTGGCAGTGTTCATAAAATGTGCTAGTCGACATCGAGGTTGTGAACGGAGCACGCAACATGACCTCCATTCACTGGGGGACGTCGCGAGGCCGGTGCTTATTAGCTAGCAAGTGACTAACGTAAGATGTGAAAACAAATTCGGTGGTCAACATCTTGCAATCCGCGCATCGTCCAGGTTTACTCGTATCTATAGTCATAATACCTCCTACACCTACGCGTACAACCAGCGCTACCTCTAAAATCGACAACTGCTTAGTAGTATCCGCCTATCATATAGACATTTACATAGAAGTAATAATCGGTTATAGTGGATTTGCGCTGGCATTTTTCAAATTAGTGATTTATTAAAGCTAGAACATCGATCTTAGCTTGCAATTCGGCGAGCGTACATGTATTTTGCTAGCGGATAAGGCTAGTATCTTGTTAGCCTCTCTTGCAGGACAGGCCTACCGCCAGTATAATTTTACTAACTGGAACGTCTGAATAGTGCCGTGTTGGAAACGGACAGACGAATCGTTGCCGAAACGATTTTTGAGTTGGTTGCATTCGACAATGGCGGTAATGAGTTTACTTTACTGGCTAATGAAAACGATCCCATTCTCATACTATTTACATTTGTGGTAAGGTTGTCTTGTACAAGTTCTGCACTCACCCCCAAAATTAGGTCTTAACCGAATGTCGTAGCCGTTGAGAATGTTCTTTAAAATGTCGGTGATGTTTTCAAGTTGCTCAGGCCGTCGGTTGATCTGACTCGCGTGGCTGAAACATCAGAGGTGTTTTCAGATCCGGGCCAGTTTTTAGTAATGTTGATCGAATTGTAAGTACCTTAGCTAGCATGCAGTCGTTGATTACAATATAGTGCATTACCGAACACTCGATTGCCTCGGGTGCAATAGATCAGAACTATTCTATAGCATGAGGTCGAGCTTGGAACAACTTACTTACGGATACGATAAGATCTGGGTACAAATGCTGAAGTAAATGCGACTAGACTTAGGTACAGGTCTCAGGAGTAAAATATCGTTCGGAATACATTAAATGGAAGGCAAAGCAATCGTTTGATGATGATAATTGACGAAAATCAGCTTGGCGTCTACTTTACATCGTGCCTTAACTCTCGTTTAGATTTAATCTACAGATCAGCTTATGTTCAACAATCCAAGCAAAATTGAAATACAAACAGATGCCGTCTCACATGTGTAACGACCGCTCTTCACAATTTACATAACATTATGTTCATCGCCGGCTATAAGTGAGAATGATCTTACTGGTGTCATGGAATCCGTCAAGAAGCGCTAAGCGCATAGTAACAAACTATAATTAATTACCTATTTCATTCTTCTAAATTTACGTTCGAAATCACCCATTCTTTATTGAATATATGCCATTCATGAATTAAACGTGCCGCCTGTTTATGATATTCAACCTTTAATTAATTTACTGGAAAACATATCATTTTTGTGATCGTCAAGCCTGTCACAGAATCTACCTAGATAGAAATAATAATAGGTAAAATGGGGCCCGACGTTATGATCTCGAACGAAGTCGACAGCTGTCACCGATAGATTTTCAAGCTTGCACTGAGAATAACAGTCGTTGAAACCTACAGACGACCTAGCTTCAGCTAGTTTTGGGGAGTGATTTATGTTCCGCATGCGGATCGTCGTCAGCTCAAGGTCGGGACTCGAAGGTCGACCCACTTTTATAGCGTTTTACTCTTGTCTGAATTACTATCATTGTTACTATCACAGTTAATCTAGAGGTGTGGCAGGTATGTCTATTGCTATTGTGATAATGACTATCCCGACCACAATAAGAATCATATTAATGAAATACACGAATCAACAGATTATCTTCACAGAAGGATTACCTAGAGGAAATTGCGTCCGAGCTAGCTTAATCCTACCTGTGGAATGATTGCTGTTTTTCACGGACATCACCTGGAGATGGATAGTTTGTCGACCAACAAGGGCACCGTAACAAATATCTATGTTGAAGTAAGAAAGCCATAGAGGAAAGCACCTGCTTCTCGTTACTATTAGATTTATTCCGTCGCGGACAGTGACGGTAACTGAGTGACTGTAGGGTTGTGTGGATATGTATGTGTATATGTACGAGAGTCTGCGTTAGGCGCCTGCTA
Source organism: Varroa jacobsoni (assembly GCF_002532875.2). Taxonomy (NCBI): domain Eukaryota; kingdom Metazoa; phylum Arthropoda; class Arachnida; order Mesostigmata; family Varroidae; genus Varroa; species Varroa jacobsoni. The sequence continues at coordinate 38,952 of NW_019213764.1, forward strand.
CTGGCGTCCACATAAGCAACTAGGGCTTTTGTCCTCTGGTGTGAGGGGTGCATCACCGCAAGACTTGAAGGTCAGCCCTTCCTAAAGCAAGCCTGTTCGGGCGAATAAGCAGAAGTCTTTTTGGACATTGCCGCCGAATTCCGCTTTACTCTGCTCTGCGGTGAGGGCCCGTGACGATTTCGCTTGACTTCCTGTCCCTGCAGAATAGTTTGCGCCTACCGCGAGGCAGAAGGGAACATCTCCGTGACCCCATAGCCCCTAATACCCTGCCGTTTTTTGCATGCCTTAGAGACTGCGCAAAAGCACACTTTGCTGTCGCTCGCTGGTTTGCACTTGCATTTAGGCCGCCGCCCAGCGTCGAGGAGACCAATTTGCCGCGAGCAAAAATTCAGCATAATCAAAACGGCCGGCCAACCAACACGTCACAGGCAGTCACAGCGACGCACAGTCACTGCGACGGCAAGTGAAAGCGTTCCGTGCCGTATTGGTAGGAAAATGTATTTACGCAAAGTTAATTTCGCCTCACGAGCAGTTCCAATTTTCACTCTGGTTTGCGGAGACTTCGAACCCCTCGAAGGGACGACATATAATCTATAAATCTATAACAATAACGACTAAATAATAAGTAGATTGTGTGTCGTTGCAAAGTGTTTGCAGCAACAAAAGCAAAGGATTTTTAATAATAAAAACAAATGAAATGGATTTTGCGACATACCGTCGATTATTGCACCGACTAGCTCGATCGTAAGATGGCTTGAGAAGTGACCTGTAAAATTATGATGAACAGCATAATATGCTATCATGGGCAATCTTATACTAGTTCGTTCGATATGGACAATATGCCCGCGTATTAAATAGAGAACGTTATAGTGGTAAATGCACTCTGTTAGTATAACGTGTTCCGTAATAGTAGACCCCCATCTACTTTCATTATACAGAGAAGATAGGCTTTTAAATAATATTTGCTTTTTCGAATAAAATAACATACCGGTAATATAATAAACACAGCTACAGCAGCGAACAAGTCCGGAGGAATGAAAACGGGACGTTTTGAAACAGATGCACGTTAACCATGCAGGATCGGCATTATCTGTGTACGTAGTACGGCAGTTCCTGTCTAATACAAGTTCAAGTCAGCAATAGTGAATCTCCATCTAATGTTAACAGCTAATCATGGAGAAGAGGACTTCTAAACACTGCCAAAACCGTCACTAGAGCAGACGCTATCTATGCGGTCGCTTAAGTCTCTTGATTACGATGCGCAGAAGTGCAAATCGGATCAGCCGTTCACTTTACGCGGAGGGCCATGTCTGCTTGGGGCAGTCACGTGCCGCCTCGACCACCAACATGCGTCTGAACTTCCCGTACTAATAATTTCTGTGCCAGATCGTGAGCATACGCGTTATTTATTTAGACGCAAAGCACCGCTATTATAATTAACACCGTGTGGAATACAGTTTCTTTTCGCACTTATATATATATGTATATCGCTTTTCGACAAATAAATAGTATTATGGTTTATAGTATTAAGATTGTATGACGAAAAATAACAAGTATAATATATTAGTCAGAGCATAGTGGATCCCGTAAGCGTTCCTTGAAATTGTATAAGAGATATCGATGTTACTGCCAGGCCATCTTAGAACAAAAGTAACTTCGATACAATAGAAACAGATAGAAGTGAATAGAGAACGCAAATTTGTAATAAATACGAATCCTGTTGGCGCTGGAGATCACCTATTTACTGGCGTAATATCATATTGAAGTTTTCGACTAAATGAGATAAGTCTATCAGTGTTGTTCCGTGGAGTTTTCCTCGTACCCTTTAAAGTCCTTCTGGCAACCATCTTCCGGCACTCTATTGCCGTAACGGTTCAATCATCCACACGTAACAAATTCATCTAAAATCCTGATGAACAAATCTGTTCTGAAAGCAGCATTTAAACGATGGTCCAAATATTTTTTTTTTGGTTTTAGCACAATATCGTGTTTATTTCTCTTTTTATTTTTTTTACAATACTCTTACGTTACTGACGTTATTTCTGGCGTCTCACTGAATCGTTTTTCTTTAGCGTTTGGTTGTCATCTTTGAAATAAGAAATAATAACTGAATTAAATACAAAAATACTAGACGCGAGGCTTGCGACGATACATCATCGTTATTGCTATTTTTTCACACAAACATATTGAAATAATTTCCACCGGGACCTTTTGCGTCCGCTAGTGCCGCTGAAGTCTATACGATAAAGATTTGCGGTACCTACAAGCCAGTTTTTTCCTGTTTGGGAAGCTTTGTGCTATTTACCTGCTGTTTTGAAATAGACGATGCCGCTACAGGATAAGAGCAGATTCTAGTCATGATTGTCTAAGTCTGGATAGACTTTTTAATTTAATTTATTTTTATTTAACTACATATATAACTTAACTTTAATCAACTTAATTTATTAACTTGAGGCAGTTTTCATGCATTTGCTCGTTCAATCGGGCTCATTTGATTAAGTACTATTGAGCATTACAAGCCCGAAAAAGAATCAAATAAATTCGTTTAAAGGAACAGAGTTGATTATTAATTACATTTAAAAATAAGAATATTCTTTTAATTTAGTAAATATTCACTGCTATTAAGGAAAAAGAAGCGGTCTCCTTTTATTCACGTAACCGTTTTAAAAATAGAACAGAGAAGAGCTTTCAATTCACCCGCCTACTAGCAGAAAAATACTTTGAATGCAAAAATTGTATTTTATGTTAGTATGTCATTTTTTTTTTGTTTAATGTTAAAAAATTCCAGAGAAACAATATTTCAGTATGGTCAGTCATGCAAATACAACAACGATACTTACGGGAACATCTGGAGCATTATATCAAAGATAAAGTTTGAAAAATAAGTCGATTATTTATCTTTAGCACTTCTTCAAGCATTTTCATTGATACTCTATCGAAGCTTCGGTAACCACCTTCGTAAAATTACTGCTTATATAATTCTGCATCTAATTTGCGTTCTCTCTGATACGATGTTATTGCTAGTGTTTTATGCTGTAATGCACGTATACATAAAATAAACGTGGTGAACAGTGCAATTTATACGTAGAATTTGTGTGCGAGAAAATGAGTAAGTAACAATTATTTTATTTCATTTTTATATTATATATATCCAAGCGCATCATTTGGCTCTTAAGCTGACGGTAAAGATATTACTAAACATAATAGGATAATGGATGGTGCCATATACGTTCATATGTGAAAAATCCATTACCAGCTGAACACTAGTTAATC
>NW_019213764.1:42324-72842 GCF_002532875.2 Varroa jacobsoni
TTATAAATGAAATTTTAATTACTTAACTAGGATGATAACGTTCTCTTTTTTACTCTTGAGTACCTGGCAGTACTTTTGAGTGATTGGTTCTATAAATCGGTGGCGGGTACTATGCAAAAAGCGAACGGTATAGGGAAACGGACGGTCGTTTGGGAAAATCGGCATTGGTAACCACCAACTGTGCCTCACTCCCTTCTAAAGACATACTCCGTCAACCCTTACTCCTGCTTATCAAATCGTTATAACGACACACTTTGGTCGCTACATCATTATAATTTATTCTAACTGCATAAACAATGGTCCGTATTAAATAATAGGATGGACTAGCCGTTTTTCTATTAGAGTTTACTTACCTAGAGAGTTGGTACGTCTTAGATCAATATATCTGACCTATCAGCCGCAAGCAGGAAAATTTGTTTTTTTACAATAGTATTCACAACTGGTTAAAAAACAGCTGCTCGTTTTGAAATAAGGTTAAATCGTAACAATCAGGTGACGATTTGTGTGTTATGTGTGAAAAGGAACACTTTTCACATCTTTTCTAATTGATGTTCCCTGAAAACTTTTCTTGCTATGCTGTAGACTAGTGTTTCAGCTCTTTTATCCGCTCTGCACTTTAGGATAAGAAAGCTATTTGAGTTGGGAAAAAGCATTATTAAAAGAAGTTTCAGAGAACTATACACTTGGCCAAGACTTTAATTTTCATTGAAAAAGCCAGCCAGTTTGGTGGTTTCTCGACTTTCATCAAGTAATGCAATGTAATGCACTGAAGCATGTAGACGCAAACGCAAAATATAGACAGGTACATTTATAGAAAATTATCACAAGAGACGCAATCGGTCAGCCATAATACAGCCAAACTAAAATAAGTAATACTATTTTGGGCAGTCTGAGTATCAATTGAGCGATATATTCCTTACCGCCTCCTAGCGGAACAGAGAGAATTAACGGAACCTGCCTTTACTAATGCAAATAGCAGGAGAAGGTTGAATAGTACAAGTAAGGCGAGGCCTAAGGATCCAATTGAAGGTCGTTTTAGCCAGCACGAAGGGAACGGCAAAATTAACCTCGTTTCCTAATGTCGTTACCGCGACAGACATGAACACTGATGCCAAATAAACCACTTCATCGCAATACTATACCCTAAAATGGCGTCTATACTATCTAGTGATACCGTATGACGAAGAGTTTCGTTCCGCTATCGATATAAAGAAGAGGTATATTCGGATAAAATTCAAATACAAAAGCACTATTTTGTCCATGTCAAGTGTAAATAAGAAATGCGCGGCTGTCGTCTGACATCGTCTCTATTTGGATGAAAGCTAGAAACACGGGTTTCTGTCAACCTTTCGAAGTATGCTGCTATATATATATATATATATACATATCTATATATACATATATAGATCCTACTTACGAAATTGTTGTCGGTGCCAGGGATTCCGGTGTTTCAAGGCTTTCCACTCAAAAAGAGTTGGGTTTTTGTACCAGCTCGAGGAAGCAACGTCCTGTGATACTGCAAGAAGTTGACTTTTTTTAGCCAGTGATTAAAGGTGTCACTTACGGCGTTCGAAAGTTGAAAATCTAGTTCTGCACCGAGAACAGGGACAGAAAGCTTTTGGCCATATTCTAGAGCACGAGCTACAAAAGACCGGCTATGCGAAAGGATCCGAAGACCCGTGGATCCATGAACCAACCACGCTGATATGGCAGGTTCTATGAATTTCTTAAGTAGGTGTATTATCACTTTTTTTTCTTTTTTTATAATCAAGGTAGAGACGAATTGATGTCTGAATTATACGGGCAGCTCAAAGAACGACCTCGACGACAGGAACGGCTGTGTGAGGCAATGTCATCTGTGTGTCAATTTGCAGGTTGTAAAGCTCGGGATAATCAAGCGCAGTCAACGACGAACCACGCTAGGCCGTCGCATTTTCAGTCTGTAGAAGGTCGATACAGGATAAGGCTTGCCAATGACGAAGAAGTCCGACCCAATAAATGTATAGATATTGTACGTTACAACTAACAAAAATGTACTGTATTTGTATGGTATTTGTATCAACTAATTGGTCGAATTACGAATTTGTATCGACAATATAGGATTATCTTACACTTCAGACTGGTCATGGCTTGACAAAAGCAATAAATCGAAAGGCCAGTCATAATACTTCCATTTTTTTCCAATTGCTAGCATATTTTTCATTATCTACCACCTCAATGTGGCCTGGGTCGTTCAAGCCGATTAGCAAATAAACGCCTTATAGGCTGCAAGCATCTAACCTATGTATTATGAATACAATTTTTAATACAACAAGCGTGAAGTGCTGTGTATGCCCTGTGATGATGTAAACAACGCTTGATTTATCAAAAAAAATTTTACATTATCATCTTCCACGATTTGAAGTATACCCAAAATAGAAAATTTTAATTTATTTAAGAAAAATTTAATTTAATATCGAAAAGATCGGTCATGAGAAATGAAACCTCTTCATTACTTGATCTATGAGTTGTTTTCAATGAACAACAGAAACAACGATGAAAACAATTACTAAAAGGACAATAGCCTCCTCTAAACGCACGTATCCTCAGCTCTCTCAAAAGAGCGGTTGTTTTGCATCATTGCATATTTCCTGAACTAATACCTGGCGAGAAGGCACACATATATATATATTCCAACATTTAGTAGTAAAATAAATGGCTTCGTTTGCTGCACTTTATTAGCTCCCCAAAAATGTTCTCAAGCAGCGCGTTGAAATGTGCGAATCTTAGCAATGGTCGCTATAGGCTATTGTGTACCGGGTTTGGTCCATAGGTAAATGGATTGACGGTTAAATGAACGCAGAACCCTGTGCAGGGTACAATCTAGAACTGATCCATTATGAAGTACTTGAAGCACATAAATCACAACGTTAAACTCTGTTAGAAACAACTCTACGTTTAAATTCATGTGCATTTCTTACAAACTTCATTTTCGTTGTACAACTGTTCGGCAACAACCATAGCCCGTATTCGAATCTACTTACTTAGATTTAAATCAGCCATAATAAAATATAGAAACAATATAAATATGCTAGATGTATCGCATTCTAGCATTCAAAGACTATTTCATTAATCAAAATCTTTTGGTATCGCCCATGTCAGTTCTCGGAGCTGCGCTATTCAGGTTGCTCTAGACTATTAGTTTACGCTTTCCAGAAATCAATGTTTCCGGACTCAAGTAGAGTAATTATACTGTCGACTGGCAATTTATGGAAGACCTCTTCATCCGGTTTCGCAGTATCTACTGATAGGAGAACAGGAATTCAGGTGACACTGCAACAGAGCTCTCTTCTGCATCGTCCTGATCTTAGACAGCAGCGATACGTCCAATGCTGCGCTAACACTGCCCGACTTAAGGTTCGAGAGGACTTGTGGCTCAGATATCTGGCTATCAAATCGATCATTCTCTCAACTCTATTTGCGGAAACGGTACGATCTGCCCTCCTTACGTCGCCCTCACAAGTCCCAAAAATGTCTTGCCCACTGGTCTTCTGTCCTTTAATCAGTTGCCTAACGACATTTTGCATACAAGACTAAATGCAGAAATCGTCCAGAATCGAGTGTAAGATAGCATGTAATACCAGAAGTCGTTAACAGAACGACCCTGGCCTAATTTGAAATTTCTTAAATGATGCCGGTTAACCTAATCGAGTACTTGCGAAGACGAGTCTTAGGTGAAGCATGTGTTATCTATTTGTAGATTCAAACTTACGAGTCCTGCATTCCTTTACGATGAATAAGGTCATTTAGTCTCGTGGACAGCGAGTGAAAGTAAATCAAACTGTTTGGGTCATCAAGCATCTTCTGTACCTACGATTCCGTGCAAAACATTTATTTTCTTGGCGTTGAACGATGAATGCTGCCATTGTTTCTTTTGGTACACGAACATGAACTGCTGGAAATTAACATGAGCTGTTTCAGCTACATATTCACACGATGCCGCAAGAGTCTTCTTTTACAATACAAATTTGCTGTAAGTAGTTGTTTGTTAGATCGGCGTATGTACTGCGATCAGACACGCCGAAGACCAAAGAAACTTCGAAGATTTATATTAAGACCCTAAAATAACAAAGACTGCATGACTACACTTAAGGAAATAAATGAAAGAATAAAAGGGAAGTACAGAGGACTAGGAGCAATTGAGACGCGCTGAGAAAAAGTCGTCGAAAGATAATGAAGAGAAGCTGTAGTGGACAGCCAGTGTCGATTCCTTGCTACGTGCACCTCTTCTCGTCAGTCAAATTCGCGCTTGAAAGGCCTTTATTGCCAGGACGACATAACCGACGCGACCCCTATGGCCGCTGCTATTACTACAACTCTCCCTACTGCCACTGTGTACCCGGGTAGCTCCGAGCTCCTCCTTCTCTTTTTTCATCGCTTTAGGGCCTTTCCTCTTGGTCTGGCAAAGAACTTTTTCGTTCTCCCAACGGGCTGATCTTGCTCCAGAATAATACGCATTGCTTCTATCGCCACTTTTAGTAGGCCTTATGCTTGTCAAGACCTTGCACTGGCTGCCTAGCGTCGCTGTAAGTGCGTCGTAATTTGTGAAGAGTCAACACTGAATCATACGGGGTGGTGTAGTTGCAAGCCTTAACAGTTACTTGTAGGTAAACACACAAAACGCATTTAATCATTTTTATTTGAAGGAAAAGGCCGTTCTCCTGTCTTTAGCTTATCGAAATACGTGGTCGTGACAGTGTATATGCGATCATGGCATAAAAGCAGGTGTCGCCATTATGCGGGATTGCAATTACCCGAAAATTTTTGAACTGAAATTGTAAAGGACCAGAAAGGAATATCGAATCCCAAAGCTGCAAGAACAGAGCCACGTTTACCTTTACAAAGGTTTTTTTTTGTTTGAATACTATCGGTCTAACAAAGGCAAGGCGAAAAGATGATATACGGTGAGTTAATGAACTTAGTATTTTTCTGACTGACTATTATTGTCGTATCGCCCAGTTAGCGATTCCTCTAGCTAGGAAATCCCTGTCTAGGGAACGCTGAGTAGGCATATGTATATTGATCTGTGTTCAAGGATGTTCCTAATTCAAACGCACGAGAGGGTTTCAAGTAAGGGAGATGTGGAAGAGATGAAGAAATCCTTCTTGATTGCTATATGATGGCAGCAAACTCTGCCCCACACTCGTTGCCGCAGTCCGCTTCAAGGAAGAATGCCTTACTCATATGGAGTCATCTCTCGCCAAATTCAAGGGCATATTTGTTTAGCGGATCAGCAAGGTGTTCGCTAAAAAAGTTGCTAAAAAAATACATGCGACTATCCAATGGTAACAAGAGGGAATGCAGTGGTAAGTTGCGCAGAATCCTAGTTTGGTCATCACACGGCATTATACCAAGTCTTTCATTAGGTGATACAGTTTTTGTCAGTGGAAAGGATCGAGATCCAGCAAGTCCGGTTAACATCTTATACGGGACATGGAGGTCAAAAGTCATAATAAGAGTAGTAAGCCTTATAGAGCAATTTTTCTGTACTGTTCATTCAAGCCTGAATTTTCGATGCACAAGAGGAACATACGCGATACATGTGTGTGTAGAACACAATTTGTTGTCAACAAAAAGCCTATCGACCCTTTTCACACGAATCGAAGTTCAGGCATTTAAATGGGATAAGAAGCTACTATCCGCTTAGGTGGCGCTTAGAAACATTGATAAATAGCAAGAATGTCTTCTGATGGCTGGTGTGGTAGAGAGTTTATGGAGAAGACGTTTTCGGAGATCAGCTAGATGGTAAGGACACAGAACTATCGTACGTAGGACGAATACGATTTAAATTTAGTTAGCTAAGCTGGTTCCGAAAGCATATAAAAAAAAGTTAAACGCCCAAACACGATTGTGTTACGATTGTTACTTTACGTTCGGCTAAAGTGATAATACTGACACTGGCCAATGCGTTACTATAAATGGAGGACGTATTATGACAGCACCAGTTTATATGTATCGTTATAGGCGTTCACCTATACCGCTGACTGCCGCATCTGCTGCTTTGGTAGCAAAAGAGGTATTAAGGTCTGCTGAAAGCATTGCTGTTCTTCTTAGTTTTAGCGCCGGATTATTAGTATCTACGAAAAAGCATCGTCTCCGTTCATAACCTTTTTTGATAACCGGATACCAACGTTACTTCTGTACGGAATGCTCGAAGATACAAAGACTTCGTAAGGAGAAAAGTGGCTTTAATATACGATGGGGCCGAACATCTACTACGATTGGACTGACGTTACTCTCCAAGTAGCTAACGTCATGCCCTCGGGCCGTACTAGTGCCATCGTAAGCATCAGCATCAACTGCATCATCATCAAAAAAAGTAGCGGAATCATAATGATCTGTATCATTTCCATGGAGGCCCTCGCTACCAGCAGCAATGACGAGGGCGAAATGTTCGAATCACCACAGAGTCAAGCCATCTGTCATACATCATCCATGAAAGATTATCTGCTTTTTATTTCTTCGCATTGCAACCATTGGGACAATGCGGGGCGGGGAGCGAAGATCCCTCCACGCGTTCCAGCCGATCGAGACAACGTGTGTCTTCGGGGAACTTTTCGATAGAGGGTTATCATAGTGACCGATGTTGGTCGCTCTGGTTCGACGCAGAGCCACACCGTTCCGGTGGCCCTTATGGTTCCCCATTCAGCTATTCCTATGACAACTAACAAATAACAAATCGTCAAGAACACCAAAACCACAACGAAGAGCTTACGCCCATGATACCGGCTGGCTAGACTGTCATAGATAAAATTGACAATAGAATGCTAGCCACACACGCCGTATTGTTACGTCAGATGGCTGTTGGAACTATAGTATTGTTAGAAGTAGCTGACATGAAACAAACTTTTACTGCCCGTACTCATTGGCCCGTTGCCGCAGATCATCAGGCCTTTGCCGTCATTCGAGGGTGGAAAAGGCTTCTGGGCTTCTATTAATCAACTTTGTAGGACAGGATGATCAGTAATACCGGCAACCGTGTCAATTGCAGGGGGAATCAAGTCCTACAGAAATAACAACAAAAGGCCCCAGCCGGTTGGAACAAAGTTTTTAGAAGCGGTTTTCATCTTTTTCATCTGTAGTTGCGTTACTCAATGCCGTCCTGCACTCTCGTTGCCTCTGTTTAGCTGAACAAGCAGAGGCGCACAAACGGCCACAGGCCGACTTAGACTTTCCGTTTTCGGCAGCTAGCGGCACTGCCATTTTTGGCTATTGTTGCTTGGCAAACGTGACTTCCATTCAGTATTCCATCGGTTCCTTTTCCACAACTATGACCGTCACCTGGTCTTGTCTGGCCAATATAAATATGGCACAGCGATATTAAAACAACAGGGAACAGAGTCGCGCGTTGAGAATAAGACAGCGGGCCGATTCGTGGAGCGGCGGGGAAAATAAGGTGAAAAACGCTGCTTCCGGACGTCGTTTTCAGTGTTATCGAGCGGAATCTCAATAAGCCCAGCACATCTTCAACGGCCAGCCCAGCATTGAAACATTCCATGGTCACTAACTACTATCACTTTAACAGTATTATGAGGCAGATAACGGGACAATGAAGAGTAAGTGAATTTTGAGGTGTTTGGAACATCGCCTAAATGCTGCGGTGTACCCGATGCGGTTACTACTTCTGCGACTTCTTCTGCTGTACGACAGGAAAGCTCCAAACGGGATAACAGGCAGCGCAAGGCAGTAATAGCTTTGATAAATGGTGGACAACGAACAAGTTATTATTAGGATCTCTGCCACAGACTTAATCGCCGCTTCTCGTTTAAAAAAGATGAAGGCGATTACAACGAAGATGGTGACAAGAATAAGGAAATAGCGGGGGGCACAAGGGGGAAGAAAGAACAAGCGACAGAAAAGAGAGCGAACAAGAAATGTAGGGTCCAGCGCTTGTGGGAGCAGGCTAGCAACACATAGCGAAGGAAGGCTACCAGAGGTGTCAGAGTATGTGTTGGGGTTAAACCATTGTATAGGTCCAAGGCATCTTGAAAGCCTTCTTCTTACTGCTTGGAGTCCAGAATGTCCAAAAGCTATGACAAAACCGCTCTGGCAACAACTAGGACTGGGGAAATGCTCATTGCGCCCTGTTGCCTTCGACAACAGGACGCAATGAGCATCCTATGGCACAACACTGACGTCATAACACTGGTTGCAATCAGCAGCAGTCGTATCATATTGTACGTGTTGGCGCGGGCTAAGCAGTGTAGTCTAGGTAGAGGGAGAAAATTAAACAAGCTTATTAGAATCGGGCTAGGTTGCAAAAGGTGAAACCACCATCGTCATAATCATCGTCACCATAGCCTGATCTTGCTCCGCGCTGCGACGAACAGATGGACAGCGAAGGACAAAGAGAAACAATAGTGTACCCCTAACTAACCCTTATATAAAAAGAAAACAACAGAAGAAGAAGCGATGCAGAATGATAGAAATGAATGAATACACGAAGTATGAAGGAAAAAGGGAACTTTGGTTCGATGGCCGTCTTTTACATCGCGGACAAAGCAAACTACCTGTTTATCATTGCTCAATGTATTATTTGTCATATATACGCGATCAGCGATGCGTTAGCAAATCTAATGCGCCTTACTGGCATACTTGTTCTTCATATCACCAGATGTTCTTTACGTACAGCTTTAGCCAAGTGAGGTTCCTTCTCTTTGGTGTGTGATGACGAAAGGGGCTTGCCGTGCACATTTACACTGCCGTTGTGGGTAGAATATTATTAGGATGAATAATATCAACTAAATCTCAAAGTAATAGGCCGAAGCAGCCAGTCAAATAGTAGAGGATCGAGCTGATGTCTTCTAGGTATAATAACTTTACCGTATTTATGACATAGTGTTGTTATCGATAACTTGCTATATACACTATTGTATTTGGAACATCTAAAATATTGAAGACATAAGTTTGACAATACACCTATGTGTATGAGTAGCAATACAGCTATTAAGGAAGGGGTAATAACAAAAACGATATACACGGTATAGGTAGTTAGTAACATAAACAAAAAAAGCATACTTACATACATGCATACATGGGCTGTTTTAGCTATACTTAGTCAAATGTTAATGGGTAAATAAGGCTATGTTCCAAGACCTACATATGATAGGTAATAGCAAAACGCAAAGAAAAACACGTGTTGATGGACACAGACACTGAGGTAATCGCGTTCGAAAGACATGAATAATCCACTTTACGCTGAACTTTTTTAGATGCATTCCGCCGAGTCACCCTCACATGTTTCCAGCGTCCTACTGATGCAAGCTTAATATGTCTAAGGTTTAAAGACACTTACCCAAGCTGTGAAAGGAGCACAAGGCACATAATAGAAAATGGAACGAAGGTTCGCTTAAGCATCGATGTTAAAGCTTCGTCCCTTTTAATTATCGCTGTTGTCGTCGAAACTCCGCCAGCCGCTCGTTTTGCGTCTTTTCGTCCTTCTACTTTGGCTTCTCCGCCCTCTCCTCTTCCGAAATGGTCTGTTTTTGCTCCTTCGACCTTCTGGTCTTCTCCTGATCTCCTCGCTGTTATGGTGAATAGAGAAGAGCACTCCTGTTGTTCTACCAGCGTTTTTCCATAGTTGTATTTAATATTCATGTTATCAGCTGTCTTATTTAGATGATGATTACACATTGTTATCCAGCTATTGCTGTTGTTTCTGTCGCCGTAATGGCTGTAGTTACGGTAACCGTTGGCGAATTGTTGCGTCGGTAACGGTATAGGTAGCGATCGCGCGGGGGATCGTTCTAGAGCACTGAGCGTAGACCGCGGATCCCAACCTCCTGCAGAACGTGCAGTGGTAGCATCACCGTCATCGAGCAACATCTGCCTTATCAACCGACACCCTCTAGTCATCGCCGATGACAACAACGATCAGGGAGATGCAAATCCACTAACGGTGGCGGTGGCGTACCATCAGGTTCTGCTGGGATTCGAAGATATCCTCATGCGGTCATGATCGCTCAGCGATGAGACGAGGGCTGTCAAGCGAAGACAGCCGTACAGCTGCCTGCCAATAGTAAAGGACGATCTAATCAATTTTTGGTATTATATGGGCACTAAGTCCAACGACCGAGGACCTCAATGGCACAGATGGAGAGGATATGAGAGAAAGAAAACACACCAGTGGCCTGTCGCTGATCTCTGTTATAGTTATCTCATTAGCCACAATTATCTAACCACCATTTTCATTTGCATAACCACGAGCAGCACCATGCACCCACTACGTAGAAGCTTCGTTTCTCCGTTGTCGAGCCGCTCCCCTGACGAACGACCCCTTTCTGCGATTGCAGCTCCTGCCGCTCAACGTATCAACAGTACGTACTACTAGAATTACCACCACTAGCACAGTGATCGTCGCACTAATGACTAACTGTCGTTGAACACAAAACTATTAAAATGATTGCACTCCCTCTGCGGATAGCAAAGGAGGCCCTACTATTCGTGGCGCAGTCGTCCGTCTGGCAGGACAATCCAAAACGCCAGTCAGATCGCTGTTAACCGCCGCCAGTAGTAGCAGTAATGGAAGGAACCCAGCATCACCGGAATCGGATGCTACAACGACCAGTCGGCTTTAAGTGCCCTAGGTTGTATAGGGCAACTAGACAACAACGAGAACAGTAATGATAAGAAAAGGATCAGCCAAAACGCACAGCTCGGACCACGGCCTGCTGCTCTGATCGTGGTGTACGGCGCACGAGGAGAAGAGAAAGCTCGTTTCCCGCGCAGGCCCCGAACAGAGGAAAGAGAAGGCGCCTGAAAGAAAGGGCTTAATGTCGAGTCATAGGGACTCACACCTAATAGTATAGACCCTAACCTTATAGGAACGACACAGCGCACATACACACGAGTGGGTTGGATGGACGAAGAACCGAGAATCAACTAGACTACCGATCAAGAGAACCGTTAGACAACCCGACCACCGGAGGGCGCCACCGTATCTGCTAACCTCGAAACAGCGATAGCAGTCAGCAGGCGAGGCAAAAAGTGACCTACCAGGATCTAACGCAAGAAGTATCGCGATAAGAGTTTCACCATAACGGGCTGATGCTAATCGAGAAAGTAAAGTTTTAACGGCATCACAATTGAATATGTGTTTAAGAGAATACACTCGTTTTTTATTTGATATATACACTAGTATATCGTTATATCATTTATATAGAGTCTACCTAATATACACACACACACACACATATATATATATATATATATTTGTTATGTATGTAACTTTTTGTTTGCCTTATATGCATACGTTTGTTAAATATGGTTGTCTTAGTAACGAAAACAGTAAAAAGTTATTTGAAACAATTTTGTAAAGGTCAAGTAAAAAAATTCTTTCCAGACTCTCAAGTTTACCAGTAAGCTTCCTTGGAAGCCGTAGTACTAGCCCTGAGGCATTGCCCGATCGAAGTGATCAGTTTGCAAAAGTCGTTTGTTTGATATACATTGTTTGAGACGCTAAAGGCTCCCCCTAACTTACTATTACGTGTGTTCCCTAATTTGAAAAAGTGGGCATTCTTTACGTCGTTATTAACATAAATGTCTTTATTAATGTAATCATCTTCCCTTTTAGAAAGCTGCCTCGTAAAAACCGTTAAAAAGAGCAATCGAAGTGTCGCAGACGGGCTAATCCTCTTACCGATTATTTTCCCGTTAGTGTATTTTATTGGTATCAAACACTTGTGAGGTAAACTTTACGAAGCATATTTTGAACGAATCTTCAAGCATATGTGGTTGCAACTTCGCAATATTGCTTCTTTCGTACTTCAAAAGTAACCCAGCCTGAGCGGAGAACATATATACCTTAGATGCAAGTTGGGCGCTAGTTAAACAGACTGCTATATCAATTATTTACAAAATTTAATACTGTATAAATCTAACTAATAAATATGTCCAGGAGTAATAGGGGAAACGCATGTAATGCAAATGCGTGCAATTCTTGAAGTATATCGATCAAAAGTCTCCTGGCCGTTTTGAAAAAAACTCAGTTGACAACCTGAGTCTTCGTCTAATCTTCTTATACGATGTGTTACTCTTTTTCTGCTTAGACCGATGCAAAATTGAAACACTCGTGCTGTCAAAATATTTCCTCATCATATCATAACAGGTACCTCAATTATCAAATATATACATGCCATACGATGTTACGATGACATCCAAAATACGACTTGAAATCAAACTACGTAAGGTAGATCAAAGCCACAATTGCATGTCAGATACCGCATGACTTAGTAACTGAAAGAAAAAAGAATAGAAAAATCTGTCAATAAAAACTCACATGCCTAAAACATGGAAAAAAAATTGTCAAAACGTCACGTGCTAACTGTATAAAATGCCTCTTCTAAGTAGTAAACATTGCAAAGCATTATTACAACAAACAAGCAAACAATTATTATTCAATATAATAAAAAGGAAAATGGTCATTCTGCAAAAGCAAGCCGACAAATCAAACAATGGGTCCATATGGATCTTTCTCGTGCCTTGATCTAACACTACGTTAACATACTTCTAGAAGGAATAAGTCAGTTCAATTCAAGAAGATTCAGTAGCAATATAGGTTTTTCAAGCGGGAAGCGTGAAAAACTATTAAATAACCTAATTATGAAATCTATTGACTTTCAGAAGAAAACAAAACTTCATATATTAATTTTGGTAAATGATGTAAGTGCATATTAAATAATAGGTTTCTTTTTTTCTGTGCTATGTTTGACCGCCGTTGTGGCTTGCATTTTAGTATTGACATACCTATCTTGATATATGACGTTGCATTTACCTACGTATATTGCATTTATTTAATGCAATTATATCTCTAATTTTTGTCTCTAATTGTGTCAAGAAATAAACAACGGGCTTAAATAACTGTTTATCAGATTTATGCAGGGTTTTTAGGGCGAAACTCAGCACGGATATATAGATGTATGTTCGCAAACAGCAAAACGCATGTATACCCTCTTACCTAAATAATGACATCGCGCGCTCAATTACAATTATACAACCCAGTTATAATGATATCTGACAACATATATTTAGAACTGATGCTTATCGTGTCATAGGATGGCGGGCTGCTGTGAAAGCTTCAGCCCAAGCAAAAGCTTATAAATTTTTTTTCTCTATTAATGACACATTAGCTGATTATTGTCTTTGCTTTTAGATAAAAATACCCTGTCTCTTCCGATCATGTCGTACTCGGCTTCATTATGCTGCTTTTATGCCTGACATAGGTACTACCAGTGCAGATTAAAGCAGAGGCGGTTGTCAAAAAACGATTATGAAGGCATTGAGGACAAATGTACCTGAGTTGTTTATACAATACTTTGAACATTGTGAATCGTGTGTACAGCATCACTGAGCAGAATAAACGAGTTCATAAAGAAGATTACTTTTGGATTATCTCTGGACCACTGAATACCGAAAGACCAAGCACTAGGAAGAGCAGACAACATAACGGAGACCTCAATTTCTCGCACGATTCAAATCAAAGCAAGCATTTAATTATTAGAGTAAATATTAGATGGATAGGGACTGAATTCCTCAAAATTCTTCTTTCAGTATCTACAGATACATGTGAAGAGAAAACAGAGCATAGTACTGTGTAAATAAAAAGAAGTTTTATAATATTTAGTCTCGAACATATGCTACTTATTGAGTAAAATTTAAATTATTCGTCTTAGTAGCTTTGAATAGAAACATTAATATCTACTAGAAATAGTACAAGCACAGCTATTTCTAAAAGCTAAAAAGTTCCCATGAAACTAAGTTAAGTTAAGGTCACTCTTGTTGCACCAAGGGAGACAAAAAATGTAGGACAGAAAACCCAGGATACAAATCCAACGTAATTCTATAGCAAAATGACACCGATAAAACGAAGCCAGTTTATTCTAGATCGTATAATCAATAAAACATTATTGCTCCGGATAATTTCAAAAAAATCCATATTTTCCAAAAAATTCCATAATAGCGGTTAATGTCGAACGTGATGTGATTCATCCACAGGGATTATTTTCTAGGTCCCCAGTTCGAGGAACTAAAAATCATCTTAAGGGTTAGGTACATGAACAAAGTAAGCGCAATGGAAATTTTCATTTCCATTATATTTACTTTCTAGAACGTTATTCAGAGATACCCATAATGCTTTCTATAGAAATAAAAAAAAAATCATTATTACCATAGGGTAGCTGTCTTTCGATTCACCCTGGTCACGTCAAAGCGCTAACTCTTAAATCCTTCTGTTAATAATTTTCTTGGCGAAACGATGCTCCTTACACACGCCTAGACGGAAACGAGATTATTTGCAGTTCCCTTTAAGAGTTACTGCCCATATTTTTATTAAATCATATTGACGATATCACTTATGTATATAATTTCAGGGAAAAATGTAATCAGACCTTGGAGAGATACTTGTCTGCATACAGCTAAAACGTTATTTCAACAAGTTCGTTATGCACCTCACTATCGTATGTATATATGTACACTTAGCAACGCTTCGAGGAGTATACTGGCGACTGAGTTAGCCTGATATATGATTTACCTCCCGAGTTTCAGACATCGTCAAGCAGAGCCCCGACTAAGCAAATACTCCTTAACAATTAGCGTTTTCGTTCCGTAACCAGTTCCATGAAAAGTTATTTTTGGAATAGGCAAATGAACGTCGGAATACGGCGCTTAGGAAATAAATACAAATATATGAAATTAAAGACTTAGATCTAATGAAACAAAATGGGCAAAATGTGACGCCAAATAATTTGAGATCTTTAAGAGTTTATCGACTATTGTATTTATCTTTGCGGATCCGAAGGAGACTGATACCAAGTTAACAGGCACCAAGTTTGAGTAGCACTTACTTATTTATCTAAAAATATAGCCTTTGTTTGTTGGACATTATTGGAGCAGACAACAGGCATCATCCGGTTATCCTCCCTACCAAAGGATTCCTGTTTTATAGACTCAGCTAAAAGGCTACGGTCTTAGATACTAACCCTTAGCTATATTTTTCTATTAAGCGTGATTATTTCAATGTGTAGTTGACAATGGAAGGTTGTCTTATGCTACTACAATTGCGTCTTTTGGTCTGTGCTGGGCAAGCACAGTTTTGCCTTTAGAGTCGATACATTTTTGGCTAGCGCTCGGTACCAGAATTTTGTTTGTATTCGGAGTGAGTCTTCAAGACCAAGTTTGACCAACGAAGGCCAAGCATAGCTTTAATTGTATCGTTTTTGAGTTGCTTTTCACTGGTTTTTTTTGTAAATCACGTCCCAGACTGTAATACAGTAACATAATACAGGTTCAGTAAAACTACGATAGACAGACATAGAGGCGCATAATAAAGGACCAGCATTACGAAGACGGGATAAACGCATAACTGCTGCTTTTGTCTTACACCTAATAAGAGTGCTAAGTTCTATCCAGTTCTTACTTTTCAAGCGGAAAACTTAAAGAAAGTGCTGACAAAGGGCAAAACAGGGGGTAATTATCCAAGATAGCGTTGTTGTCATCAATGCGGACATTCGACTAAGTTGACTTGAAAACAATTCATTTAGTCCTGGATACGTTTAATGTCGTTTGCAGTGAAAAAAAAAATATTTTGCCGTCTTTCTAAAGAGTTATATGATTATAGCCGGTATGGCTTTATGAAGACCTGGTCCACATTACAGGCTTAATACACACGACGCGGTACTGTGTTCCCGTAACACTACAGTGTTAACCTATTAAGCGTCGGAACACATCTTGGTTCGAAAGGAAGCACAAACACACTCCGTTTCATACTGGGATCAGACATTTAAAGCAACACAATGCAATGGCAGTGTTAAGGGGCGGCGTGGTTTAAGCCGCTGATGCGCATGTCTTTCGGTGCGTTGCTATAGTAAATTCAACTAATAAGAATGTTACCACGTTGGTAAGAATAATTACCAAGGAATTAACAAGGGAAACAAAATATTGTTATTAAGATAAATAGCTGCGTGTATTGTTGCCAGGCCGTTTCAAAGGCCTGTTACGGAAATCTCAAATAAGACCAGTAAAATAGTTCTGGTTAGACCCCTGATAGTGTCAAGTCGTTGATGCTTTGTTTAAAACTAGCCGATTCTGAAGGTCTATCCACATAAAATAAATAAGGTACATATATAATAGTGTTAAATGAAAAAAAAAACGCATATCTGCTGCCTTAGATAGGTTACGTATTGACTATCAGGCAATCCTGACACCAAACGCGCTCAATTTGTACTTGACAACGCCGAAACTATCCAACGAGTTTTTTTTGTCGAACAATTAAACAAACGTCACGGTTCTCTCATAAACGAGGCATCCAAATAGGTGCAGTCACCTGGCAAAAATATTCCGAAATATTTATATTTTTTCAACGTAATAAAAAAAAACTTTTTCACAGTGAGATTTTATTAAAGACAAGCATGTTAGAGATGACGATAGATATCCTCCTTAATTTGCTCTGATATTGGGTCCTTTCAAAAGCTAGTAATTATAGAATATACTGCCCTTTTTATTTTTCAAGATTAGTAACTTCTACCGCTATATTTTTATTTTTATAACGCTTGGATCGGCTTACCGACCTTTGTCTTATTTCGAAGTTGCCCGTTTGACAAAAAAAGCCTTAGCTTGGATATGCAGTCATTTGATAGAGTGGCATTTTAGTTAGAATTAATGCTAACTTTGATTTGCTGCGAAAATGTCTGTTGGGTCTTCCGCAAGAATTTAGGGACCGGTTCGATCTTCCTGTTATTCCGTATTGATTTTTGAAATCGAAAAAGTAATTTTAAAAGGAACAGTGCACAAATTGAATGCGGATTTGTAAGATCATTGCGGTAGTTATGGAGAAATATTGTTACAGTTCCTAGTTGATGCGGTATTAAGATGAGGTGACAATGACGCAGTGGTGATATCAGGCTTAAATATGCAGTTTTATCGTACATCTAATACGGCATCGTAGACACTTCGAAAGGCATACCCATGTCCTTAGCGCAGACCTAGACGTGGCTCTACATTTTTCTACATACAAATTTTAACACCTGATATGGTGTGGCCATTTAACTTTATTTGCAACACAACTTTCCGTTATCTCATTGCTACCAAAATCGACTATTTTTGCATTTCTATGTTGGTCGGAGGTGTAGCTTTTATGTTCTAAAAAACTATTGATGCACTCAAAGAAAAATCGTATGCACGACTAGTCCACGACACGCTGCTTCTGGCGAATCCATTGTGGTAACGTCGATAAGTGAATTGAAATCTGCCAGACACTGGAAACACTTAATCGACCATTTTTCTATCGTTCGAAAACGCAGCCTAAACAGAGTGCCCAGTAGGTTTATTGGAAACCCGCGCATCGTTTTACACTAACAACAATTTCGGGCATAGGCCGGCAGCTTCAATGACACGAAAAACTGCGCACTCCTGGCAATAATGACACACATATATAAATCGATGTGTGTGATTGATGTATCTGCAGTGGTTTTTCTTAATTATAATAAAGGAGCCTTCGTCCTATATTGCACGGAGGTAACTGCAGAACTGTGACTGGATTGTCTATTAGATGTACTGTTTTTGACAAATCGTTAACTGCTATACGATTGTAATGGATGAGGAACAATATGGTCTTATAAAGAGACAATAGACTACAACGAAGCTGATTTATACAGTGCAACGCTAGATCATCCACCAAGATAATAAGAAATCGTTCGCCTGGCGTTTGACCGAGTAGATTACCGAAGCTTTCTATCTAAATGAAGACCTTCGAAAATAGACCCATCCAAAAACCAGCTATCTGCGAAAACGCTTCTTTTGTGTACAAGCCACTGCGCTTCAGTGTTCTAGTTGGTTATTAGTTGCGATCAAGCTTTCTTGATGACTTAAACTCTTTTTATGGTTTGGTGGAGGGGCAGAGACAGCCGCAAAGGTGGCTAAGTTACTTTCGAGCTGGTCTTCGAAAAACAGCACGCTCATATCGAAACGAACTGCAGCCTATTCGAAAAGTTCTCACGTATACTTTTCTAAGAAAAATTAAGTAACAAATGTGAATTTAGACCCTATAGCATTGGCTACGTCAGAATACTTTGATATCTTAGGCCCTAGTTATTCAAGAAAGTAAATAGAACCTGGTGTTACTTTAATTAAAACAGAAAATATAAACAACGCATATTTAGTCCGTGTTGCTAAGATGCTAATTCAATGATGATGTGTCAATACGTGCCATTGTTATTTTGTGTCTTAATAATGATTCTAACAATTGGAAACTTGCAGTTAGCCTGTGCATACAAGAATTATAATACCGCTAGAAAGTATAAGTCAGATGATTTTTTCTGTCTACACTGTGAGGCATTTTTTTTTAGCTTAATAGAGGTGCTCACAAGAAGTGTTTTTGTTTTATTTTTCTTTGAAATATATCTTTCACACTAGTTATACAATATATCATTTTACCGTCTGCAGTCGTAATCAGGTATTTCAATCACCCGTACACAGGAGACCCACATTCAAAAAACCTTATTTAGGAAGTTCAATTGAAAGCAAAGGCGATCAAGGAAAGATCTGAGGTTGAAAGTGGCTTTGTGAGCAACTAACAAGTAGCGCTCTTTGTCGCCATATAAGAAGAAATAAAAGTTAAGAGATTATTTTATGTATATACAATTAGATTATGTATCGTAGTGTAGCCAATTGTTATATGGGCCTTACGGTAAATCAAGCTACCTGCATCGTTGTTACAGGTAAATTTTTTGGCTTCGATATCGGACCGCAGGGAAAAATACTTCGCGCAAGCTTCGGTTTTATGAGTCGTATCTTTTGTTGGGGCTAAAATTTCCGTAGCCCACAGTCCGTTGTAAAAGGCTCGATGAAGATAGCAAATGACATTTTTGAATTTATTACCTCAAAGCTTAATATTAAGCGTTAAGTACTGGTAGAAGTTTAAGAATCAGGCGATCTGTTTGAGGCTTTTGCGCAACATTCCAGAGTTGTCATCTATGTTTCTATGCAGTACCCCTGTACGATAGCTGGTGATGCTGACCATCTCACGCAGCGTCAACAATGCAATCCAGGAATCATTGTCTACTCAGGCTCAAGGAAGCTGACTGATTAAATAAAACGCCATTCCCAACAGCTGAAACATATTTATATAATCTAAACTAACGTTTCTGATGAAACCAAATGAACATATTGCAAAGTCTACTTCCAAAGGTAGCCATGAATGAATTTGCCATGGTAAGCAAACTGTTCTGCTTGATAAAAGTTATTGAACAAAGAGTTTTACAAAATAGTGTATAAGCTAACAACGTATATAAAATACGAAAAAGTAAGGTTACGTGCACTAATGCGTAATTACGCTGTTACTATATGCATCTTGTCCTTTAGTGTTTACGAGCGGGTCTGGGCATGAGAGGAGTCGTGCTCTATCGCGACTATCGCGCGATCCATAAGAACAGATACACCAATGGTATACCAAAGAGGGCTTTTAGGACAATTGTGTTGCATCTGTATTAAGAAATAGCCGTCCGAGAAAAGTTACGCAAAAAAACAGGGCATCTTTTCCTTTGACTCGGGTCTACTATTAGCTTGCGGCCTGCATTTGAATAACATTATTTTAGAGCTTTTTCTTACATACCATCTGCTACTCTCTACATTTTGGTAAAGATTAGCACGTAGGTTGAATAATTATATGCGTATGTTGAAAAGAGACTAAGGGTTATCCTCTGGAGAGTGTTTTGCGCGCAAGAACGGCAAGACGACGAAATTTATGCGATGCTTAAACGAAATTTCAAATTAGGCCGCGCAAAGGGAACATGGTTTCAGAGAAAAAGGTGTATCTACATTACAGTAGCGCCATAACATAATAGTGCAATTAATAATCGTTAATATTAGCGCAGCTTGAAACTAATGAGTGTGACAATGTTTAGCTATATATATATATAGGAATATAGTTTAGCAATTATTATTTCGGCACATTTAAATTGTCAGCGCTGTCGTTCCCAACGAGGTCTGTAGCTGAAAGCAGGTCTGGTCAGTTCAAGCATAGACAGAGCAACCCCTAGAATGCCCCACACGTATATCGTATGGCTAAGCTATACCCCACCAGAGAATTAACATCAACCCGTCAACCGATCTTATTGTGTTTATAATAAAGACAAGGAATGCTTTTATGCCCTATACAAAGAAAAATAGAAAAACAATTTTAGCTTCTTGTTCCAAGCTTCCTCGGGTGCGTGAAACTTGGAACGCTGTTCTGTCCTTCCATTTATTTCACCTTTAACCACGGACCTTTGCACAAGCCTACTAATATGACTTTATTACTTAGGCCAATGATACCCCTGGCTTTGTTTTTCTTATTCCTGGCATTACACGCGACAAATTGGTTACCACTTTTACCATTTTACCAAACACGTGTTCTATATTTGCAATTCCTGTTGCACTTATATCTCTCAATTTATTCATAGTATGCGTGATGTTGTCCTATACAATTGAATGCGTAGGAGGTAGGCCAACGATATTTTCTAATAAACTTGATTTTGCTGGCCGCGTCAAATGGAATCTTTGTGAAATGGTATATGGCACCTCAGCCGATATCTCAATATGTATGAGTTAAAAATCGATCTTTACGTTAACGCAGGACAATCCCTATTTGATCTCGAAGCGTTTTAGTTTCAGTATATCAATAAAACAAGAAGCTTACCCGTTTGTGAAAAATCTACTTGTTTTTTTTTCAGGATGTTACCTGAATAGTAAAGCTTGGAATGATTCTTTTCAACAATAACGTTGTTTCAAGATGAGTCATAATGGTCTTTACCAGTAGAAATGTTCTAAGACGACGATGCCATTTTGCATATATTTGCCTATTCCTTTACTAGAGTTACTTAGAAAGTCTAACTTGTATTTTGCTGCTTCTAACGATTCTGGTAGTCCGCTCGAAAAGCAACTCCTCGGAAAAACATTAAGTTGCTAGGTTTCATAAATTGAGCATTTTACATCAGGCTCGTAAATTATTCCTAGTGTTCGGCGTCGACTAGCAACAGGATAACTTAAATCAAAGCAATAACGGAAAATTGTAGGAGAGTTAGCTACTCGCATTCTAAACTCGTTGGTTTCCGTTTTGTTGTCTTCTGTTTCACAGGTGGTGTATCCGGGAAGTTCAGGTCGTAGTTCTTATGTATTTAAAATGACCAGAATAAAGTATTTCCTTTTCGTTCGCATAAAGTTTGTTCGCTTACGAAAATTTCCTTTTAAAAGGTTATACCATTTTATCTTGCGTCAACAAATCTTCGGAATCGCATCTTCTAGGAACGGTATTAAGAATTTGTTGAACATTTTGAGGTGTTCTCAAAAAATCAGTGATCTAGCGTGGGCGTCATAGAGGCAGCTAGTCCTCGTTTTTGCTCTTCACTATTTCCTCGTATCAGTTTTTGCCGATGCTGGAATTTTAACTATGGTAAATGGTTTAAGTGGTAGTTTGTGCCTGCGTACTTAAAAAGACGCACATTGGCCACTCAGACCAGGCAACTGTCCATAGCCCGCTAGATTTTGGGACATGTGACGTGGTTGAAGTTAAAAGCCCGGCGTAAATGCGTTCTATGTCTACGTCGATTTCCGCTGGGATCAGCCGTCTTACGAAACGCTTAACGAGAGTACTGGACGTGAAACGTTAAGCATCTATTAGATGCTGTGGTCGTTAAATGTAACGTGGTAGCCAACAGTATCGACTACAGTCGCCAGTCAAGTCACAAATCAATAACACACCAAAAACATCACGTAAGTATTGCTGCGTATTTCTATTATAAAACATTATTTATACAAACAAATACTATTATGCGACGTGGAAAAATAAACTTATCTAGTCACGAGGTTATTTGCGATAGCAGCAATTAGCAACGCCCTCAAAAGCCTGAAGGATTTGACACACATGAAACTTGCGAAATCAGCGGGTTTCTGGAAGCCGACGGGGCCTGCTTGTGTCGCTTGTGCGATTCAATATTTCGCAAAGATCCTTTGCAGCAACGTTAAACTCTAATAATAGTTGTCTGGCTGAACCTATGACAAAGGACAATCAATTTCCAACATGTTAGGTTAGTAATTTACGACACTGGTATGAAATGAAAGCTCATATCAATCTGGGCCAGAGATTAACACAAGCTTTTCCAACGACGTTCTTCATGAGCGTGATGAGAAAAAAAGTTGTCATTACGAGAGAAACTGCAGCGTTAAAGTCTTGCTAGCCGTTTGCAACGTACATGTCAAGGGTTCGAATGGGATCTAGCTAGTGATTGATAATAGTCACATTTCAGTTATACAAACGGTTTGAAAGTTTATGAAACAACAACCTACATCTGCAAATACATATCCGCCGCGGAATAGCTGCTACATTGATCTTTATTGGCCGCTCTGTCATTAGTAGAAGAAAGCAATGCTTCAAAGTGTTAATGTTTTTTTGTCGAAAAAATCATCACAGCTAACGGCCAATAAGCGTTATTACGTAACATATCAGACAACCGGGGACGCTTGCCAGTGCTTTGGCGTCGTCACAAGAGAGATTGCAATGAAAAAATTGCCCATTGGCTGCTTGCAACAACTGCTTGGATGACTTGACAACAGCTGATTGACGTCATCGGCCAAATACCAGTATTAGTTATATTATTTGTACTTGAAAATAGGAACAAAATGATTCATATTTATAGGTATTGCCGTTTCGTTTGGGGATACCTAAGGGCACATCGTCGTCGGGGCTCTGCCTTCATTTGCGAACAAATTCTGACGCTCCATATTCAACACTGCAGAAAATATCTTAGTCCCCACCTGCATATAGAACTAAGATTATGCGTGAGACTATGTATGCGAAAACACATAATGTTTAGTTGAAAATATACCTTCATGCAGCTTTAGGAGCTCCTCCCAAACACTCTGTGTGGTCACTAAGAGTGGCACTTTAATGACGTGCATAAACGGTGAAGTTTATAACTAAGTGAAGATGAAGCATCACCCGCCTTACTGCGTTTTTAGCCTATGATGATCTTGTTTGTCTTGCCTTGTAAGTACACGCTTGCGCGAGCATCGCGGATTCTCATAAAAGCCAGTATTATGTCCCAGTTCAACGGATGGCCCTGCTTGCTTTTATTGTGATAATGGCGGAATCAATATACCACTCTTTGATACCGCTCCCTTTCAAATCCTATAAGTATAGCTAAACAATTGCCAAAGGTCGTATCAAAATTTCCCAGAGCAATGCTAGATCCTGTCTCATAAACAATTCATGTACGTCTCCTTCTCTATACAGCGCGACGATGGTAAGGCCGACTACTGGCACCCACAATTACGTTATCAAGGTGGTGTTCAAGGATCAAAAGTAGCCCATGTGAAACAATCCTACGTATGTGCATTAGGCGAGAAACAGCAGGGTAAAAAAAAATAAAATCTAGATAGGAGGGAGTTTCTCCAAGAGGCTGGAACGTATCGCTTCTCCACGACCTTAATGCCATCAGACTCCCGACGCATTTCCTATCGGTTCCTCTAGAATCTGCAACGTTTGCTCGTCCCCAACGACAACAAACGAACTTGGCTATATTGTGTGCGATGTCCAAATATGTCTCAAGGTTGTTCCTAGCGGGAGAGAGGCAAACTGGGGAAAACAGAATAAGAAAAGGTTGCGCACACATCCACCCAACAATGGTCGCACACGTTGCAGCCTCTCCTCCCGTAAAATCAGCAGTATCCTTTGCAATTCGTCGGACCTAAATACTACTGCAGTAACGGTTCTAATAATGCACACCAAAACGATCACAACGAAATAGGTTCTCGAAGAGAAAACGCGTGTCGCTTTACTGAATCCAGGTAGGAATCTCGAAAAAGCATTAACTAACCAAACATATTAGTAAAACCGGCACAATTTCCTGAAATATACATTAGGCAATGTTTAAACGCCCTTAACATGAGGTTAAAATGATTTCTGCAAACTACAAGTAGCTCTGGGCAGCTCACCATCGATCATCAATGCAAATGAAGTAACCTTATAAGCTAAATCGACCCTAAATTCACTCTCCTGTGTCTCTTCGGAAGCTCACATTCGATAGTCTTCTCAGGTGCTTCGTAATGATCACTGTTCTTACCCTTTATTAGCGTTCTATAGAACTAATTACATATTGAAGAAGTGTTCACTTACTTTGCCTGGCAATTGACCTGAGATCTCTTAGAGCAACGCTGTTGAGAACCCAAATCTTATCTAAATCATAACAGATAAGTTCCAGGAATAAGTTCATATAATGTGGTAGATTTCGCTGCATTACTAAAACCATAAAAATATAACGAGTACTAAGCATAACTTTCAATTCTGTATAGCTCCTGTATATTCCTGGTGTCTGCAAAAGACGGCCGTTAATAATCATCCCGGTATGTGTTTATGCTTTCGATATATACCCCCGGTAAACTGTGAAAAATTAGTTAGGAAACAATGGCAGACGCCAAGATCTTGAATTGAAAGAACATTCTGACTCACTGGAAAAAATCGTTGTGGCTACAACGCAACCTGCTTTTTGCGGAAACCGTTCGAAACATATTGACCCAAGCAAATAGAAGATTTGGAAAAGAACTTAAAAAAAGGTAACATAATGAATTACGTAATCCTGGAAAATAAAAATACTAGAAAGCAAAATGCCTCTAGGTGCTCTGCAAATAAATATATGCCCACACAGTGAACTTCATATACGTACTTTCTGATTCCAGTTAGGTCGTGACGTATCGCTAGCCCTTTTTAAAAATCTTCTTCTTCTATTTTAAAAAATTACCAGCATGGCTTGTATGAGCTCAGGTAAGTGCATTAGAATGGTAAACAAAATTTAGCTAAACGTACAAGGATGCGCTGCTTTAAAAACAATTCTTAACAAAAGTGACCTGCACAATTAATGGTGAGTAAATCGGAATACCAAGCATATTGACATCTTAGCAAACTGCCGCCTTAAGTTTAGAATATTGTGGCGCCATAAAGCCAGCCCTTTGTATCTGTAAGGAAGAGAGCATACTAACGTAGATATGACTGTAATATGATGTTAAGCCATAGAATCGTAGAATTACATCATGCTTTGATGCTTACATCAACAATACAGGTCTTCATAGAAGAATACCAGATGGAAAAAAATAGGTTTTCCATTCCAAGGGATACTGCCTTAGATGTCCACCTTTTTTTGACTCTGAACGAGTGTTTTTCTACCTACAGACTTACGTGTTATATTCTTGGCAATTCGGTGCTTGTTTTCTACAATTTTCACTACACAATCATTCGTATAAATTCCTCATCGAATAACTATTTATAATGACTGGTTCTTCAGATTGCAAATCTTTCAATTGTGTTCATAGGTATTTTTCTGGTTTCCTAAATCGAAATCACAGAAGCTACATATCCCACATTTAGTCTAAAAGCCAACACTTCCTTAAACGGAGATGATAGATACGTATGGCGCATACGATGAACATTCTACATCCAAACGTAGTATTCAACAATTGGCTTACTTCGTTTAAACGTGGCAGTATTTACACAGAAGACCGCACTTCATTCGGATGCTCGGTGAGGACTGCCTCAAGCCACCGTTTAAAAAAGGAAGTGGTTACAATATTTTGCTAGAACCTTTATTCCTGAAATTTCCTGAATTGTTTCTTCAGCTTTTTCGGCTAAAGTTGATGCCGCATATATACATACAGAGAGTAGACTTCTATCTACTTCGAGTCATTTCTATAATGGAATGTTTTGTTTTACTGTATACTTTGTAAATGTATACATACTCGGCACAAAGGCAAATAAATAAAATATATATATAACGTGAGATCTAAGGTTGTATATGATCAGTTATATAAAAAGTCTGTTTTTTATCATAGCACTTACAAAAAACATGTCTTGCTTTAATGTCACGCGAGCCAAATGGAAGGTCCCATAGCCGCGAAACTCTTAAATATTGAAATCAACAAACAGATCTCACGATGACGGAAATTCTCACTCGTGAAGAATTATCTACTTTAACCTACTCACGCGTTTTATGAAGCCTCTCTATAGGCGTCACTTAACGCACACCCTCCAACTTGTATTACGTTTTTTAAGGATAAAGACACTACTGGACAGAATATTCATCTCACAGTAGTAACTTGCTTAGATTTCCTAAAGTAGTCATTTACGAACAACGGGAGTAAACATAACAGACCTCAACGACGAAAAATTCCGTTTGTAGCCTTATCAGCCTAAATCGTTCTCTAAGGTGATCCCTAGGAACGCTATTGGGTTTTCCCAGCGCACATAAATTCTAGTTTAGAAGATGACACGTATAAAAAGCAAAAATAAACAGTGGCGGTTATGAATGCTTCTATCTTCTACGAAGAAGTGGGCATTCAACTGTCCCTATCGAATGTACCTCGTATCTAAAGAGCCTAATAGTACTAGTAGCTATTACAGCAGTCTTTTTACGTCTGTGCAAGCTGAAAGCACGTTGCTAAACTCGTCGACACGAATATGCAAACCGCAAACGCTCGCCGCCCCAGTGACCAACTAGGTTTGTTCAGTTCGATGCATTGTATGTAATGATCAGCCGTGCATATGGGTCGGACAGCGCCAGACCGGACCAGATTCTTGAATACTGCCGCCATCGTCGACGGGGTCGGCAGCGCGCGGGTATGATAGGCGAAACAGGATGATTTCAGCAACAAAATCCATTTCTCTCTCCCTCTCTTACACACACACACACACACACACATACGTATGCGCTCCCCTTTCGCTGGCGTTAATGCTATATTCTGTCATCCAGACTTCTGACGAACAATAGCTTGTGCGACGGCGGCTGCTGTCGACAGAATATGGCTCGTACGTGTAGGCAAGAACATGGCTCGTCAGGGCAGTGTAAAGGGGGAAAAGGAATGCTATGACAATCCAGTAGAAAGTTTCATAGAATACCCCTCATGGGCTAAAGGCTCCCGAACGACAGCTTGGTCACGGTCTGTTTAATGTGTGTTACTACTAGCTATGACGTGTTTAAAATGTAGTGTCTATTCGTCGACTGAGCTTACCGAATGGACACGACGTTGATGAACAGTGACACATGGCCGATAACGGACACAGCGTACAGTTAATGTAAAGGGAGAACTGTATGGACTATTTGCGCTCCGCGTAGAGTTAATTTGTATTCAAAGCATGAGTCCAACCTTATGTACAATATACATATGATATACGTACATATAGTATACTGTCCGTATTGATTGTACTGAGTATAAGCAAATAAAATGGCGAATAAAATCGGACAATGTGACAGACCGATTTTATTCTTTTGTCCACATTTGATCAAGCATATTACCGCTACATGGAGGGCGTACCCCATATATATATAACCACTCAACCCCATAACAAAGCGTCGCGATCCCATAGCACAGGGATAACCAGGCTAGTGTCGCAAACGTGTGATTGCAGAAAAATTAATTTTAAATAGACTGGTAAGTTTGTAAAACGCTAAATAGGTAATTTTCGATTATATTGAAATCAGAAAACAGAGCTAAATAGTAGCGTTAAACAGCCGTCATATGACTTATCAACTTCGCTAGTACATCGTATTAGTGCAGCGAAAAGATAGCTCAATATAAGAGTTCTTAGTTATTCCGAGAGCTACGCAAAAGTAGTCAAAGGTTTTTACTGAAAAAGAATGAGATGTCAGGTCTTGGCTATAGATGTGGTCTTACTGTAGGAAATTAGGCTTATGATAATACAGTTTCCTCCCTTCATATTGGTCAGAAGTATTGTTTTTTAACGCCATAAGCCATCCTTCTGTTGAACCTCGTCGCGCAATGCGAAGCTAAGGTTTAAAAAGGACCGGTGGGAGAATTGATTACCTTAGCTAATACACGTCCGAATATGGAAGTAGCTAAAGAGAATTTTGAAAAATCCGTCCACACTACGAATACTCATATATAAAGCTGCAATACGTCTACGAATGAAGTCAGAGCTAAAAGTGCAGTTTTTTTTTCTATCTATCTATCTATCTATCTATCTATCTATCGAGAGTATATTAAAGCTATTCACTGCTGTACGATTTTAATAATGAAGATACAGGACCCTCAAATTAAACGTACACAGATATAATACACTATTTTGTAAACTAATTTGAATAATTAGGCCTCAAGCGCACTTAAATATGTATTTGAACAAATATTATCTCCTAAACTGGGCATTTTCGACGTAAATCTTGCTGTTTGTCTACTATTAAAAAATCATCATCATCATCATCACGTTGCGACCACCCATACTGATGCGCACCGTCCCGCGTCGTGACGGAGAGTTGTTTCCCCTGCAATCTATAGGGGTGAGTATACGGTATTCTGTAGGGTTAATGATTAATGTCGCCTTGGCGAAATCCAATGAAGACGGTCTACAAAACACTGTATTTTAAAATGAGAGAGTTAACTGCTGGCGTAATCTTAGTCACATGCGTATACTGTAATAGATGTTGTTGTAAAGTCTTCGATGCCGCAAATCGATGGCAAATACTTATAACGCATAGATACACATGCCTGTGGAGGCTTTTAATGTCAGTCTTAGTTGTAACACACATAGGAGTACGACAATACAAATGAACGAGGTAGGGCATTCTCCAGGCTACCCTTGCTGATGGCAATAAACAGCGTACAGGTACATATAATTAATGGTATTACAAAGAGCGTCTTTTAGGCCCTTAACAGGCAGGCAATGAATGACAATTAAAAAGTTCGTGTAAATGTGCTCGCTGGAGCCAGCATAGCACGTCCCTAGAGCGGACCGTAAACCACGACTGCACCCATCAGCGCGGTCATCAACACCGACAACGTTCGTCTTCTTTTCGAGCCAGCAAATGCTTTTGTCGGAGAAAAAACTCTACGAGCACATATATACGTGCTCGTAAGATAAGGTGTCCCAAAAAGAAAACGTACTATTTACGTTATTTTTCGGCAGTACAGTGACTGCTGTAGTGATCTGTTTTAGTACTTCAGCAAAAATGGTGGACTTCATTTGCAACAATGACAAAACATGTGGAAGTTATCATGGTGATGTAAAAACATTTTGACGGGAATCTCCCAAACAGATGGGGGGACGAAGAGGTCTTATGGAAAAAAAAAAAGGTGTTTCCCCGACAGGTCCATGCCAGGAAACCGACGACACTAGAAGATTCGAAAGCCGCAATTGGGTGAAAATGCACCATAACATCAATGAGATGTTTGATAGAGTTTAAGTAGCGCACCATTACCAAAAGTGTTATTACCAGAACCGTAGTCATTATAAAGTTCTGCTCTGAGAGGAAATATTATATATTTGGCGTGGATTCATTTGCAATTTGAATATTAATAATATGTTAATGGAAATGAAGCTTTAATCATTCACATTGTGTATATACCCTGTATAGATTAAGGTGGGAAGCATGTTATATTCGTATTCATTGATCACAAAAAACGTAGGGTTTCACTGAAATTCTAGCAATAAGGTAATACGTTATTCAGTCGCCGTCACTCAATTTAACCAATTCGTTTTCTCATCTAAGGACTCATCCAGCCAGACTTTGAGACCCTGTTCACTACCAAATTCGCTATAAGAGTTCCAATTGCCAGCGATTGGAAAAGGCGATAATCCATCAGAGCGACGTTCGGAGGATACGATAGATTCGAAAGAACCTCCCGCTCAAATTCTTCCAGGACAGGTTTCCCAATATTTGTCGTATGAGGCTTGGAGAATAACAACTTCACCTTATCTATTGGGTTGATTATGGTGAATAGCTTCATTCATTTGAAGGAACTCGGCCGTATGCATATCCTTATTCATTATTTTGTCTTACTCAACTGCTTACCAGCTTCTTCCAGTGTAAGTAAAGACGAACCATCATTTTTCGAGACGGAAATCTAATTTAATTCTAATTTAGGCGTGTCTACCAGTGCTAGTCATTTCGTTTTCACTAAAAATCCTATTTCCCTGTGACCGGTTACAACTCTGTACACAAATTGCCCATTATGGCCTTGCGTTGTCGAGTACTACCCCAGTTGTTAAGATGAGATTGAGCAACGGTGTATTCTTGTGATGTTCACTCAGTTTATAGAGTACTCAAGCCTATAATTTTTATGTAACTATTAGCCGTATTCCTTCGAAGATAAAACCTTCAACCCTGGTTTTCAGGTACCCGAGCGGGGTGAATCGCATCCTCCAATCTCAAGGTGCCATTATAGAGTTTTGCTTTTGAATAATAATCCTCGAATATTAGGAGCTGCTTAGCCGCGGCAAAATAGAAGGTAGACGTCGAAATAAAAAAAAAAAATAGGTGTCACAAGTGCGCATTCTTTTCACTCGGAACTTTGATCTTTGACTTGACGTAAAACTTCGTTTATTGCTCATTAAAAATTACACGAGCAAAAGGGAAGTTTCAAATGATGTACGGAAATAAACAACAATTGACATGTAAAACGCAAAAAAACAAACGACAATTATTTGCAGAGAGTAAGTGTCATTAGTACTA